>NC_066844.1:2327763-2627763 GCF_001640805.2 Lates calcarifer
TTCCCCATGATTAGGATTTACCACACTGAGACAGTTTAAGTCTTGAATGAATAAATAAATGTGTGTTTTGTTTTTTTAAACAGATGACAGGTTTATTGAACTTAAGTCACCATAGACTGTATAAAAAGATAAGACACTGCACAGATCACACTACCAACATTACACAACTACCACATATAAGGTAAATGACTTATGAATTTAAAATACCCTGAAGAAAACTAGGAATTATGAAAAATCACCTATAATATCATATCAGTGAATCCTTACGGGTAATATATTATTTAAAAAATATGTACGAGAACAAAGGCTGACAATTGACTGATAAATGCAACGCTAAACCACAAAATCAAAGTATCACATGGTGTGAAAAGAAGGCTTGAGTCATTTATTCAGTTTTACCTTTAATTTTACACATCACACAGCGTCCACTGTAAGCTAGCAAGGATCCTCGCTCCCAAGACCCAACAAGACCACGCGTAGAGTGCCTGCACTCAGAGACATTACTCAGAGAAACATGACTTTTCTGGGCTTTTAAAAAGTTTTACAAAGATTTAAACTCCATGGCTTAAAAATATAAAATACGACGAGTGATAACTGACTTTGTTTATAGCCGGAGGTGTCCTGTCAACATTTTTACAGGTGTCTTTTTACAATGGTGGCCTATGGGGAAAACACTTTTTGGGCCACAAGGGGATTTTTCATTGAGTGGCCACTGGAAAAAAATGGCTGAGCAGCGGCACCGTATCCAGTTCTCATATTAGCATGTCCATGATTTAACTGCTGTTGAATCAGGAGACCTCCACCTTTTGTTTGCTCTCCTACAAGCTCGCATTATGATCCTTGAGCTGTGGAGAGGGGGGAAAAAACACTGGTCTATACAGGCAGATTTTTTCTCTTTCTAATCAATCAGAGTCAGTGATGAACGCAGCTCCAAGCCAACGGCCTCATCCTTTATTTAGCTGGTTGATTCCCAAGGAGCTCATAAAATGCATGAGCCTGCAATTAGCATAGGCACCAAGGACAGGGCCTGTACCTTGGCATTATGACGATCAATCAGAAACACTAAGGGGTTCCTCAGAGGGAAGCTGTCTGTCAGCTTGGCTTTGGGCTGAGTTGATGCACACACACACACACACGTATACACACACACACATACACACATCAAAAAAGGTACGCTCAAAGCATACATAACACACACATCACGCCAAAGTCTGCAGAAAGCATGCATCTGCACACACAGACAGGGAAAAAGCACACACAGCATCCACGCACACACCTAAAGGCACAGACGAGGCATGCATATACAAAACCCACACAAACAGTCTCTTACACATACACACAAACTCATAACACACAGACACAAAGCCAATGTGGTGTGTATCATTTGTCTCAGATTCTTTACTCTCTCTCTCTTTCTGTTTCCTCTTTTCTCACTCCTCAGAACTGAGTTTGTAATGAGTTTGAAAATTGGCCCATTTCATTTGCTCTCACTGACACGTCATTATCTGTGGGGGGGGGTGGAAAGGTGGGGGGTTCAGGGTGGCACTGTAATATATATTTTCCACTCTAACAGGGTTATTAATATATTTCTTCCCAGAGAACTTGTAACAAGGTTATTTGGTGTCCACAGCCGATCTCATCCATCTCCATGTGCTGCATTTACACTGATTCAGAAAATCAGGTTCATACGTTTACCGTGACACTGTTATCCACCTTCAGACATTTATTCTGCATCTGTGCTGCATTTTACTGAATCCACTGACAGCTTCAGTAAAGCCCCTTTTATGTTTTCAGCATGCTTTAAGTGCCTTATCCAGTGCTACAGTCCCATTCATTCAAACATCAATTCCAGTCTATGCCAAACAAATATTTGGAATAGCTGCAGGGTTGTTTGGCCCATGACAAGCACTTACGCATCCTTCCTGAACATGTCACTTAAGTTTCAATTAATAATATAAAAATAAAATGATAAAATTAGATCAAATAAAAACGTTTTGTGGATACTGGGGAATATTCACAAGTAACCCAGCAGTATATAGAATAATTAAAATTAATTATGAGTGTATCACTCTCAGGGGACAGAGTATTTTTACCTTGTTGTCTTGGTACTGTGACTAACTGTAGGAGTTTAAATCAGGCTTGTGCACAGGTGCCCAGCTTGAAAGACTATAACAACTTTTCAAGTGAAGCACATAATGTGTTTCTACTGATGATGTAAAAACCAGTCACCTCACAAAGAAAGGGAAAAAAACAAAACTGTGACCTCAACAGAAACAGACAGCTCATTTACCTTTTTGTGTCTGTAAATCCTGCCGTTGTTCCACCGGCTCTGCTTGTGGGGGAAGCTAACGAGATGCTAAGTCATGCATGACCCAGGGTGCAATCCATCAGCTCCGCTCATTCACTTCTGCTGGTTTTCTGTGGAGTTGGACACAAAATGAAGACATATGGGAAATCTCACCTGTACTGTGGAACAGGATGAACGGGTCTGAAGATTGCTGCAGTGCCTCTGTACAAGGGAACAAACCTAAAAACAGAGAAACTGTGCCTAGAGCCTGCATCATAAAATACAGTGTAATATAAGGATTTGGGTTAAAAATACTTTTGAAACACAATTTTACATATTGGTGTTAAAGGTACTACTTTGTTGAGATGGTGGGTACTTTGCAAGCAGTTCTGTCCTGTTTTTCTACCAAATGGCTCAATCAGTTTATTAAAAATGTTTTTGAAAATTCCACTCTTGCCCTGGGTCGGTATACAATTTTAAAGCTGAGGTCCCACAAGCAAAATGTATGGTAAATTAGGGCAGATATGTTATTATTTAGGGGGCGTGCCATTTCACCTCCTGACCTGACGGTTGATGTTGAAGAATTCTAAGATAGCCACAGTTTTCTCCTCAACCTGGAGCAGTTCCTCTTACAGCTCTGTGCCACATTTGTCATTTCCATACATCACTTTGGACATTTTGAATATAATTTATGAACACCAAGACCTCTTACTGATTTTGTTTCCACTCCAAACCAGGGGAAACAAAGTCTAGGGTGAAAAATGTAAAATAATATAACATGGAGGATGAATTCTGAAATATAGGAAAAGTCTGACGCTGGGATTTAGGCTATATCTACTACACATCTGAACAGCAAAGATGCACAGTATAAAGTTCTCTGCAACTTTAAGTTGACATTTTGGAGAATATTCACTATATATTCAACTATAGTCTAACAAACATTTGATCACTCATTTAACTTTACAATATGACTGGCTGCCTTGATTACAATGTGCTGGACCTGCTCTGAGCTGCAAAATCCCAGAAAAGTAAAGAGGGTCACTGAGGGGCAGCAGTGAGGAGAAACACACATGTTAAAAGTAGTGTTATTGTTATCCCTGGGCTGCTAGTTTTTGCTTTGGTTTTGTGGCACTGAATGAACAGCTTCCTTGAAGTGTACTTTATATGCCTCTTTGAATTTCTCTAAACTTACAGTCAGTGAAGTGGTTTAACTGTCATATAGCTACAAATGTCGAGAAGAAATTTCACCACACATGCTATAAAAATAGAAACTACTTTCCCCCAACACAACATTTATAATAAAGCAGTCATTTTACCAGCACAACAGATTACAATCTGTAAACTAATCTGAGTTCCACATTTTCATTTTGTTTATCTACTATCAACAATTTCTTGTGCAGGGTAGCAGCTATGCTGTACAACTAAGTTCCTGTAAGACACTGACACACTGACACTGCTACATCAAATTAACCATATTAAATTGTATTTAACATAGACATTTAGTTGATTTAGGAAATTGGCTGCATTAAATGCAAAACAGCACACAGAGGCAAAGGAGCTCTATAAAGAAGCTAGAAATAAAACAGTTTCAGTGTTAATTCTGAGCTCAAGGCAGCTGCTGGGCCCCACACCTATGCACCACTGTGAACTTTACTGAAGGACAAGGTGGCTAATTGCACGTAATGAAGTTAAAGTGAGGAGCAGTCTCTCTGAGTCTTTTTGCTGACTAGCTATAAAAAAATCACCAAAGGCGAGAGAGAGGGGAGGTGAGGACAGCTATCGAGGGGAGGGAAATGGAGAAGACGAGGGGGTTAGCAAATGAAAAAAATGACCTGGAAAGGAGAAGACAAAGATGAACTTAGCAAAAACACTACATCAGTAAAGATTATTAACATACGAAAAGCAATAAAAAGAAACTGTCCTCGGTGGTAAAACAGGACATGTCCTCAGTCATGACTATGCCTTTAATGCTCTATCGGACGGCTGTGACACTCATATAATGAAGTTTTAAATCAAACTCCAGTCTTTTATCTTCTAAATGTCATGATTTGGTGAGGTCAGAATGCCACCGCTGCTGTTACAGAATAGTCAGCTAATTGGTTTTTCAGTGGCATTGATTTTGAAAATTGCTTGAGGTTCTCTACTGTTTGAAACTGCACTTTTCTCTGTCCTCAATGTCAAACTGAACAAGAAGGTTACAACATGCCTAATATGGTCTTTCTACAAAACATGTCTGAATTATGTTCACATCCAATTATTCTGCAGTAATGATTTATATTCTAATTAAATGAAATGAAATGGCAAAATATGTCACTGGTCTATGCCCTCCAGAATAACAATTTGGTTCCAGAGCTCAGACATGTTTTTTTGTTGCCACTGTTGACAGGACATCACTGTGGTTAAGGTTTGGTCAGGTTTAGGCACAGGTTTTTATCCGGAGCACAGTCCTCTTTTTATAGAGCTGTGAAAAGTAGAAGCTTGGAGCCTTTTCCTTTGACAGCAACATCTTGGGTTTACTTCCTGCATATACACGTTGATAAGTATAACTCGTTTATTTTCTAATTACTCTGTTACTTAATGAAAAATTCTTTTCATAACAACACAGTCTGACTGAAAAACTGAATGAAAAACCATTTTGTAGCTATTCTTCTGAAAAGTGCATTGACATGAATCTGACTGTTTAAAGTGCTTTGTAAATAGTTTTACTTGACTTCCACTTTGTCTTTAAGCTGCCCTCCTGCCACCCAGCATTACAATGAGCTTGCTAACAGAATATCAGTAATTAAATTGCAGACAGTGTATGATGTTTTGACTCCATCCCATTACACTGGATCTTGATAGAAAGAATACAATGGCTGGTCTGGTCAAGTGCAGCCCTTTTTTCCTACCCCACAGAAAAGTAATTAATTAAAACAGAGGGTAGACAAAATGAACACCAGTAAATTATTGTCACAATATAGTCTGTGCAAAGTGTTTTTCAGATGAAGGCAGTGTCTGACCATTTATAATGTTTTTGTCTGTTTTCTGCTATCGAAACCAACATGAAGTGATGAGGTGAGTATAATTACCTTAGACAGAATAAATGAAACCATAAATGTGACATCTTAGTTGTTAAAGACATTTTGTTCAGTTTTTCTGAGAAGCCATTCGAGATGATTTGTTGAAAAACAACACAATACTTGTAACTTATTTGAGAAATACTTCTCTTACAGAGGAGTACTGTCACATTCAGACTGTCTGTCTGACGTAAATGTGATTAGCCATCATTGAGAGGACTTATTGAACATCTTCACGTTATGTATAATCTTAATTTCATGCGAGCCATTTAGATTGTTTTTTTTCATAACATGAGTGGGAAGTGCAAAAGCCAAGTCATTTGCAATGCATAACTGCAGCTACTGAGCACAGTTAGTTTTCTCCATGTGAGAAAAGTCAGCAGGTGAATCTGCAAACAGATGATTAAATGTGATCTTTCTCTAATTTCAGCCTGATTGTTCACGGCCTCCCTCCACCGCTGTTTTCATACTGAGGGTTCACGGGTTCAGTCATTTTTCTAAAGATCCTCTCTCCATTCTGTCCTCTGTCATCCAGCACACAACACACACACACACACACAGTGGGCTACAAATACGGCTACAAATCCTGACACTTATTTCACAAAGTCATCAAATATCCACCAGGCCAAGGACAAAAGTATAGGGACCACACAGACTGTAACTACAAAAAAAACTATTTTAAACTAGCAAAGCAAACAAACACAAAAAGATAAAAGATGTTGGGAGCAACATCAATCAACAGTGACTTGACTAACACCAGCTTCTGAAACTTACAGTACAGCTGAATTCTCCTTGATGCTCTTCCTCTGCAAAAAGCTGAGACTTTATTTCTCCTAGGAATCAATGAGAAAAGCCTTCCTGCACCATTACTAATATTAAATGCACTTATGTGTCCTTGCAGCCATTAACAGCCATTAGAAAAAGACTGGAAAAGTAGCAGAAGTAGAGAAAGGACTATAAAAATGATGGTCCCAAGTCCCTTGTATTGAAATTAATTTGTGGATTTCCACAAAATGTTGGGTGCTGAAAGCTTGGTGGCATAGTAGCTATTTATGGGTCATTAATACCACTGATTGTTACTAGCATGTGGGTGGGGAATGGAAAGTTACCTACATCCTACATCAGGGCTAGGATTCTAACTAACAAGCTAGTTTGATTGCTAACTATACAAAAATTCAGTTCATGTCAAGAGAGTGTACAGGATTTATTCCATCACTCATGTGACACATCTCTCTTGGGGAGCCAGAAGAGAGATGTCGATCCACTGATTGAAAACTATTCAAATGAAATCAGCTGATCTCAGTAAGAACTTTTGCTTTTACAAATGTGCATGTTACTGACCCTCAGGCTGAGAAACTATGCATGAGCCACAGAATTACAGCAGAAAAAAGTAAAGGTTGTGGCATATCAGTTGAGTTAATAGTAAAACGATTGGCATGTTGAATAGTAGTTAAACCATTAGTTTCACTGAAATCATCCAAATTGTCTCCACTCAGTAGTTATCTGCATTGTTAAAAGCTGACAGCGGTGATGATTATTATTCAGGGAAACCGTCTGAATATGGAGCTTCTCGACAGGGCTTTTGGGCAGAGTTCATTGACTCCTATTAAGGAGCTCAGTATCACAGAGCACATGCAGCCAGACTTATTCAGTGTCAGGGAGTTGAAAGCGAAGCCTTTGTGTGGCATAGATGTGTGTGACTGACTCCAACACTAATTTCAGAGAGCTTGCTTAGGCTCGCCAAGCTTAACGGAGCATATTAGCCTGTGGAGGAATCCTTCTGTGGTAATTGTGGCTTAGAAAGACTGTGTGTGTGTGTGTGTGTGTGTGTGTGTGTGTGTGTGTGTGTGTGTGTGTGTGTGTGCGTGCATGGGGGTATGTCAGTATGTCAGGAGTGGGGGTTAAGAGACTAAGTTAGAAAGAAAGGAGAGGAGGAAAAAAGCAATGGGTAGTTAAAAAAATGATATATGAAACTGAGAAACTGAGAGTGTGAGTTTAACAGCACAGTACTATAGAAACAAAGCCAACATAATATGGCCAGATTATGCATTTTTACACAGTTCACAATCACCTGCAATTAATCAATAACTATTTTTTTTCCACTTGCGTCCTTTCTGGTGCAAGTATTGAGATGATTCTTTTGCCACACACTCTAAGTTGAAGCAGTTTGAGGGCTAATTTGTAAAAGTCCTGATAAAATGTATAAAGGTGTAATTTATGTTTGCACAAGACTACACAATGAAACTATGAATTTACAGTCTCTATATTTTCTATATCGCTCCCTTCTGGCCAGCTGTGTCACAGAACAGACTTTCAGCATTACCTTGGTTACCATCATGCACGTCTGATTTAATTCATTCTGCTCTTACAGTGAGGTGGGAAAGATAGAGGAGAGAAGTTAATATGCAGATTAATGCCAGTTTTTTTTCACAACAAAAGAATAGTCTAACCAACAGATTTTTAAAAGGTGGTAAATGTAGAATGTTGTTAAAGATCATGGGTCAATTGTATTGTAATAAAGCAATTTTTAACAAATGAGACATCTGTGTGGTGTTATAGTCTAGGTGTTTTTTTACAAGTGAGAACAAGTCTCTCTTTAATCCCATGTTTCCTGTCACATTGAAGTTCAGATTTTTTTTTTTTTTTAGAAAAGCACATTGGAGGTGATTTTATTTCACCACCTGCATCTCTCTCCCCACCCCATCTGTCATTACAAAAAACCCAAAAACCTCTAACTACAGTTGCTCTGAAAGCACTTCTCAAAATGCTCCTGTAGATTTATCTCCAAACCCAAATCTGGCTTGGTGTTCAAACATGTTTATGGTAAATAGTCTCACAATTAATATCACAGGGAAAATCAAGTACTGTACACAGTGTATGACAAATAATATATATCATCATCCTACAGTGCAACATGAAATCTGAAATTATAGAATGACTAGACAGAATTTTCTAGAGCCAAAACACAGCAGGAGTAAAGATGCTCCTTTTGGCTTTGTTTCTCTCTCTCTCTCTCTCTCTCTCTCTCTCTGTCTTTGTTTCTCTCTTTCCCTCTCTCTCTTGTGTTCAGCTGTTGTGATGCATTTTTGATCTGAGCAAAAAGCTTCCAAACAAGTAAAGACTGTAACCTCCTGCTCTCCTGTGTGCATTGCTTTGTATGTAAGTGTCAGCATGTGTGTGCATCCACATATCTACCTGTAAATGCACACACATAAACAAGTAGCAGTGAGATCTAACGTGTGTCAGAAATAGAGATAAACATTGGAAAAGAAAGTTACTAAAAGGAGAGGGGAACAAATCCAAAAAGGAAGAGGGGGAGGGAAAGAGAGAGATAAACACTGATTGATTAATGTGAATTGATAATTCTTGACATATGCTGATTTCTTAAACAAACTAGAAAACTGCTGTCAGTTAATATAATACAGTATATAAACATTAAAATGCATAAGGTATACACAAATGCTGACAACTGAGTCATGATGATGAACTCTCATATTAGACAGTTCACTGTAAACATCTTAAATCTTTTACCATCTGTGCAAACGTAGACCTCAGCAAAGTAAAGAATACAGAAAGTTTATTTGTTGCCGCATCCATAAAGTTCCATAAATCAACATATTTTATTGTTTTGTGCGCATTGTTTTGCAACATGGTGTATGCTGTTAGCATGCAGCTAAAAGGTTAGCATGGAAAATAAAAAGGAACAATCCACAGCTAAACTTGTGCATGGTCCCTGATTGTGGATGCGACGTTTCATTTTTCTTATAGGTTTAGACCACGACTGCACTTCTACGTAAACACACTGGTGTTATTATGACTTTTTCTACACACATACCCAGAGGGGGGAAAAAGCACAAAGTGTGTGCTCACTGTAGAGCAGGGAGTGCAGCAGAGGGAACCAAACATCAGAGGGCCTGTTAACGCGCCAAGGAGCATTTTGTCTCTTCAAACAACCTAGAGAATACCAGACAAAATGACTCAGACTCCTCTCAAAAGCAGCTGGAGAAAGGAGACGTTCAGCACTTTAGAGGGAATTTTTTATCAGACAAACCTAATCTAATGCTCTACTCTTGTTTCAAAACTTCAAACTAGGCGGAAACTTATTCTGATGAGGTGGGATCTGAGTGTGAGCATGAGAACGAGAGGGAAAATAAAGAAGAAAGAATCTCACAGAAGCTCACTGTTATTTTCTGACTGCTTCCATCTATAATGGGGATCTCTGAGAGTTGAAATGATGAATGGATGAATGATATTTGATGATGATCAGTAATAATTTCTACCTAAAGACTCCACCATGGATAAAACAGTAAATTTATACTGTGGCATAATTCTGGTTGACCTCACATAATTTCTAACTGCACAGGTTGTCAGTATCCTATACTTTCAGTATCAAAATTTTGCATCATTCAAAAATCTGAGATGCAGGCAGCATTTTAGAGGTCAGAAATCTGACGGTACAACTGCTTTCAAAGTGCATAAACAAGAAGCCATTTGGTTCTCAGAGACAGTGAACACATCACTTGGCAGCCTGGCAGCAACACACAACAACTCAGAAGTAGAAGTTATTCCAACACAAACATTTTAAGCATGAAAGTTAAGAGCTGGATCTGTTGAATGAACTGACCTTTGGTAACACTGCGTTTCTAACAAACGTGTGACAGCGACAGTATTTTGAGACTATATTTATAATTTGGTGTAGTTATGTTCTTATAATACGACACATGAAGGAATGTTAGTTCTCTAACAGGGCAAAGGAGTGGGATTCACCCAGAAATGTCAGATACATGTTATTAAAAGTTATTTTTACATCTAGGAAAAATAGAAAATAAAGACATGACCCTGCACGGCAGCACACGGTGTGACTACTGCACCTGTTCAAAAGCCTCTGCTACAATGGTTCCCTGCAGTCTGTCACTGAGTGCTTCCCACCTTACTTTACAATCACACTATTCCTATCCAACTTAAACAGCTCATCAGCAGCAGAGCCTTAAGGACAGCTGGTGTGTGCAAGTCATCAATTCTGTTAAAAAGTTTCCATAGGTTAGTAGGTACATAGGTAGGTAGATGTAGGTTGGTAGACAAAATGAAATGAAGTGAAACACCTACAGCACTATAATAATGTGTAGACAGACACATAGATAGACACACAGAGAGGAAATAGTGCAAGCAGCAATGCCAATTTAGTATTTGACAACATCAAAAAAGCACAACAGTTTCTTTCACAGAGGGCTAGCTGGAGACAGAAGCATGAAGACAGACAGAAAACAGTGAGTGGCTGCAGTGTAACAAGCTCCACTCCTCAAATGACTGTCGGACACGAGGAGGCAATTACAGTGTAACCCACAAACTGGCCCGATGCAGAGAGGTAAAGAAAACAAGTTCTGACTGGCAGAGCAGGAGGAGCACTGTAAGTGGACAGACACACTGTTAGGAAGGTGTGTCAGAGTGATAAAACAAACAACAACAACAAAAAAAACAACTTGTAAACACACTGCCACTGCACATCACATATACTCAGGGGAGGAACAGGTGATAATGTTCAGCATTCTCAATAGGTTTGCAGTTTAGTTTGACAGGAGAGGTGTGGAGAGCAGGGGTGTAAAATGAGGAAAATGATTCTTGTGTCCCTGTTGAGTTTGTGACATTTTATTGACAATGTAATTATCAAAATCAGTGTGTGTTTGGGTGCTTTTTGGAAGAGTTTGGGTTTGTGCAACATGCAATAAATCTCTGTAAATGATATCCCAATACAACAGAGGCAAATTGAATTCTGTTAGTTGTTTTCAAAGTGTTGAAAAATGACATTTGAAAAAACTCAGTAATTTTCTAGGGATTTGCAAAAACAATATTTTGGCTACTTTGAAAAACCCACAGACACTGTCAGTGGTTTTCACTAGAAATAGATATGTGATGAATTAAAGGAGTAAGGAGAAGAAAAACACAACAAAAGCAGATTCTTTTAAACCAGGGGTCACAAGGCATCACTTTTATTAGTAAGAAAATGATGTGAATTGTATGCTGTGACCCTCACAGTGGGTCCCTGTTGAAATGTTGCACCATGCTGTGCCACAGTGTACTAACAATCTGAGACAACAGAGAAGCTTTAGAAAGTGTTATATCATCAACACATACAAACCTCAGTGTTATTTTTTAGATTTGTCATCACTTGTCCAAACAGCTGTACAGCTTGTTTGTCTGTACATACACTCTTGAGATTGACGTTTTTTTGCATCATAAACAGGAAACAAACCGCTATAGGTTAGAAAAATGTGCAATAATTCCTGAAGCGCAGCAACAATCACCATGGCAACGGCTGCTTGCCATATTCCCCAGTACTCCACTTGACCACTGATGACAGCAACTATATCCCAAGCAGCTATAAAAAGGCTTTATGCTGCTTTTTGCCACTCACAGCCCCAGGGCCACTCTGTGATGGCCTTCTGGCTTTCATTTGCACCTCGTGTTCTCCTCTTATCTCCCCCTCTCTGCTGAAGTGTGTCTGTGTGTGTAGTTATGGCAGCTTGTGTGAATCAGGTAGTGCAGATAAAGAAACCTATGCCTGTGTCAAGTAAATTAATTACCAGCACCTGTATCAGACATTGGAGAGAATGCATGTGTGAATATAGAGACGTTACACCAGGGTTGTAATAATTAATAATGATAATATTTATAATAATATTGCCTTAGCCCCATATGAGCCTGGGGCAGCCTGTGTGTGTGTGTGTGTGTGTGTGTGTGTGTGTGTGTGTGTGTGTGTGTGTGTGTGTTCAAGGTTTTCATGTTATTACTGCAGACTAGGACCAGGGCTGATGAAAAGTTACATAGTTCAAGGACGTATCACAGCATTTGATCTCATCTGTGTGTGTGCATCTCTTTCCCTCCTCCTTCGCTTTAATTTTCTCTCTCCTATTTCTTTTTTCCAGTTTTAGCTCATCTGTTGTCTGACTCTTTTCTCAGGAAACTCGGTCTCCCTCTTCACCCTCTTGTCTTTCACATTTTGTAGAGGGGCATTATTGGCTGAGCAGAGGCAATAATTCAACTTGCCCTGCCTTGACATACTAGCTCATCCACCCATGAGTGCGCATGCACACACATGCAGACAGACACACACACACAAACACAAACACACACAAGGTCATACCTTGGGATCAGGGGTTATGCAATATTGATATTGTTAATAAATATGATGATTATTTTACAGCCTTCAGTCTGATATAACAGCCTAAAGCAAGGTTCATATAACATTCAGTTTATATATAGGTGCATGTGTGTGTGTGTGTGCGTGTGCAAGTGTGTTTAAAATATAATATTGCAGCGATCTAGTGTATCCATCTGAATGTCCAGTGGGTTTGAAGTCATCTCAAAGAGAATATTTTGACATAATATTATGTCTCTATTCATGTGTGAATGTGCAATCTTTTCTTGACTATTAGTAAAATCAGTCTGTGGCATTGAGAATTTTAATTTTTAAATTTTATTTTATTAACATTTCGTTTAATTACTTTGGTGTATAATCACTAGCTCATTTGCATTTTCTCCCAGTCTTTTCTTTTCACTTTTGGTTTTTATAAGCATTATCTGAGCAGAATGAGGATTTTGAGTACTGTAAACTGCAGTAACCAGGTTTTCTGTGGATGAAACACCTCAACTTTCAGGTGTGTGACTCTGTCAGAAACTCACAAATGTTATTTTCAGCAAAAGTATAGTACAAGAATAATGAGCCCTGAGTAGAGTCCATGTGTGAACCTGTATCCAGCAACATGTAGAATATATGTGCCATGTCACGTCCATGTATATTAATTTACTTGTAAATTAACTCCTAAGTTAAGAATGACGACAGCTACACACACACACACACATAGACACAATTGATTCAGTCTTGAATTCTTGGTATTGCCTTTATTTCTGTCCCTTTTTATTAATCACATTTTCTAAGAATCCTTCCTCTCCCTTTGGGCTCACAGCCACAGTTCTAGAAATGAATATTTCTAGAATACAAAGAATCATGTGAACGTGCTTTGGCAACCAAGAGCTTCAGTCAAATCATTTCCTTTGTTGTCTTCAGACTAAAATGTTATCAAAAACCTGCACACTGAAAAAATCACTTAATAAAGCAAAGTTGAACAAACACAATGGTTTGATGTCTATTTATATAAGACAGAGGAGTGACATTATAATTATGCAGTCCTGTTTTTTTTCAGTTTGACATATGATTTTTTTTTCTCCTTTTAATTTTTGTCATTTATTAACACAAATTTAGTTTCTGAAACCATAATTGAGCTGATGTTGTAAATAATTATTACCTCACTTGCTCCCAAAGCCAAACACTGAGTGAAGTAAGCACTAAGTACTGAATCTGTTCAATTCAATCCAGAGTGCAAGAAGATCAGGTGGAGATGTGCGCAGAAAGTGTAAGTTAGGGTGTAAAAGGTGTTAGGAGAGGAGGTGCTTTCAGAAGAGATAAGTCTTCAAGAGTAATCTTAAAGATAGAGAGGGATGCCCCGGCTCTGATAGTATTTGGGAGCTTGTTCCACCATCAGGAAAGCACAAATAATGATCCCTAGAGGAATGCAGCGGCTGAGAAGGAGCATGAGCCTGTATGACTGAGTTCAAGTGGATAGGTACAGAGCCAGATGTCTCTTTGTAGTCAAGCATTAGTGACTTAAATTTGATTTGCACGGCCATGGGTAGCCACTGGAGGTCAATGAGCAGCAGAATGCCCTTATAGGCTGATCAGAGACCAGATGTGCTGCCACATTCTGGACCATCTGTAAAGGTTTCACTGTGTGTGAAGGGGAGCCTGCTGGAGGGGCAATGCAGTAGTGGAGATGAGAGATAACCATGGCCTGTACCAAGAGTTGGTGGTGTACTGAGTCAGGTAAGGCCTGCTTTTTCTTATGTTATCTGGTGCAAAGCAGCACGACCAGGAGGCTGATGCAACATGGTCAGAGAGGGACAGCTGACCATCAATCATGACACTCGGCTTTCTCACAACCTTAGTTAGGGTGAGAGATGAAGAGGGAATGTTGATATTGATATTGTGGGATGGCCAAGAGTTCAGTTTTAGTGAGGTTTAGTTGAGGGTGGTGTTCTTCAAGAGACAGGCAAGAGACGTGGTATCTGATGGGAATCCACTGGGATCCAACTTCCTTTAGGCCCAGAAAGTAAGTGAGATTAGGGTGTGGTTAGGTTTAGATTAGGGTTAGGGTTAGGCAAGTAGTGGTTCTGGTTAGGGTCTCCAGGAGATGACTGTAAGTCAATGTAATGTCCTCTGAAGTGATGGAAACATGGCAGTGTGCATACATGTGTATGTGTGTGTGTGTGTGTGTGCATGCACCACTATGTGCTGTGGTCTTGGCTGTAATGTTTTAGCTTGACACTTTGATGACCTGATCAAATTGTAGAGGATGATTGCCAGAGATCATAGCTCTGCTTGCTGTCTCTCTCTCTCTCTCTCTCACACACACACACACAGACACCCACACACCCACACCACACACACACTTTCACGCACACTGCTCTTTCTCAGTGGGTTCATCATCTTCACTCATCTCTCGTTTCTCTCTCTCTAACCTCTGTGGACCGTCATCGCCTCTTTCACCCAGACCAGAGCAACCACGTCTCTTTGTCTCTTTCTCTCACTCGCTCACATTCACACAAGAACACACACACACACACACACACACACACACTTACACACATAATGGGCTTCATTTCACAGCACATTGCCACCATTATTTGCCATTTCTACCAATGATCGTAATCATGGAGACTGAGATGAGTATCTGGTGAAATCATTCCCTCTCCAGTCAGATCAGCCTGCCCTCACTGTGTGTTTGTGTATGTTTTAATGTGTGTGTTATGTGCAATATATGTATCTCTGTGTGTTTAGGTGTGTGTCGTAAAAAATGCATTTATATGAGTGTATATGCAAGAGTTAATAATAATATGGCTAATAAAAAGGTGTCTAAATGGCATGCTGCAAGTTGACTGACTAAAGGATGTTTAAGGAACTGTCTCTGTATAACAGCCTCCCCACAGAGTAAGAAATGAGTTACATCAGCCTGCTCGGCTACTGATGGGCACACTGAAGTATTGTGCTGAGACATTTATTTATTTGTGTGTGTGTGTTTTTAGGTGAAATTTCTTATATTTTGGCATTTGTTTGACTTGAATGCCTTTAATACTTATTTATGAACTAGAAATGTGTCAGTTTTCTGTGTGTTTTATTTTGCTAAAATAAACATTAAAGTGTTAAAAGTTTTGAGAAAGTTTTTTTTTTTTAAATCAAGAATTAGTTTCAAACTTTCAGAGATAATTGCTTTGCTTCCACTCGATCTACAGACATCAGTGTGGTTTTCAGTGAAAGATCAGAGTCTGCACTTTAACACATTTCTCTTACACATGCTTGTTGCTATTAGCTTTTAACATTAAATCGGGAACAAAGTGATCTATCATCTACCATTGGCCTCTATCAGAGACCAGATACAATTGCAGCAGCCTCAAAAGAGCAAGAACTTTGATGCAAGAGGACAAGATAAACTGTGTTTTTGAAAAGAGAAATGAGTAAGAACAGAAACAAAGTAAACAAATGAGCAGACAAAGAGAAGATGATATATGAGGAGGACAAATGAAAAACTCACAAAATAAGAGAGGCAGAGAGAGACTTAAGACATAACCAGGAGCCAAAGAGAGGGAAAATATGGAGAGAGAAGTGGGACATCCAAGGGAGAACAGGAACAGAGACGTACAATAGGATATCAAAAAAGGCCCCTTTTTATAAAGCTATGTTTAGGTGGAATAGAAGGGTTGGATCTTCCCTCGGGCTTCCTTCCAGTGTTATTGCAGGACTAAATAGAGATACAATTTTTTCCCAAAGAGAGACAATTTTCTCTCTGATGCTCTTTGCTCGATGTGAAGGTTGCTGTAATTTAGCTCCTCGCCTGGGGAGGAACACGGTGCCACAGCTAGGTCATCAGAAAGCATCAGTTCACTATAATGCCAAAGAGATTATTCCTCGTTTCAGGCTTTTAAAAGGCTGGCCAGGAGAGGTGGAATCGAAGTCTGTGGGATGGAAGAAGAAGTGACAAGAGATGACAAAAGGGAAGGGAGGAGTGGAGAGATTAAAGAAGCGGGTGAAAAGAGACAAAGACAAAGGAGACAAGAAGGAGACAAGAGCAGATAAAAGACGTTGTAGAGAGACAAAGAAGTGGGGTGCAAGGGAGAGGGGAAGACTATAGGGACTGAGGCAAGTAGAGAGCAAGAGTGTAGGGGAGACGAGTGAGTGTGAGAAGACGGAGGAAAAGATCACAAGTGGGAACTAGAGGAGATCAGAGGAAAGAAAAGGAGAGAGAAGATAAGAAACAGTAAGAGGAGGATCATACAGCAGGTAAGCCTGTTTCACAGTAATAAGCCAACATTGCAGTTAGATGCTTTATATTATAAAGCAGGGACTTTCTAAGATACTCTAGCAATATAATATAAAGCTGGCACTGTCTGATTATAAGAAAACCTTGCACTGATTCCTTATAATTCACTACACTTCTCATTCGTTAAGTGGTTGCCTCCAAAAGCTGAGGAAGACAGTGAAACTTCACATTTGAAAAACTTTCCCCTGTGGAAAACGGAGCAGCAGAACTACAACAGGAATGTAATAAAATAGTGGGACTAGTATTACAGAGGTGTGTGCATATGTGTGTGTATTCTGTGTGTATTCAGGGTGGGGTGTGTTGTACAGTAAATATGCAGCTGTAGAGGGATGGAGGGTGTCCAGCAGGGAACCGGAGCAGAGCAGCGGACATCATTATAATTCTAGGTAGAAGGCTGACTTATCACCTCCTGGTCCCCCGCCATGTGCTCAGTGGCCCATACTAATACAAACACAAACACACACACACACACAGACTCAGCGCCATCACACTGGGTAGAAACATGACCCCTGGTCCTGCTGTGTGAATCACAACATGTATGCAGTACACAAATATGCTGATATATGCATAATCCTTCACATATGCGCACATGTCACTACACAGATGATTACTCAATTCTACAAAGGTGAACACAAACACACAAACACACACACACACATACACATACACACAACACACAGACTGGGAATGACTTCTGACCTGTCCTGCTGTGATGATGTTTTTGTGGGAGGGCAGAAATCTCCTATTGTTTTCATTGGCCTGTCACTTGGTGGCAGGTCACACACACACACACACACACACACACACACACACCTCTGATATTGTTGTCTTTGCCTCATATACACTCTGTTTTACACACACAAGTCGTCCTCCTGCCTCATGCACCCACACACATTCAGCTTTTCTGTGTCCAGATGTGTGTGCTCTTACAGACACAGGCACACACACACACACATCCCAGGAGTGACACCATGGTGACCCTCTGCTCTCTTTGCTGAGGCTTCCTGTAGCTGCTGGTAATAGAAAAATAAGACAGAAGGAGAAGAGACCACGGAGCCTCCCTGTAGGATCAGTCTGTGAACCTGACACGTATCCCTAAAGGTTAGAGGGTTTAATCCAGCAGGCAGTGCACTGCACCGCTGACTTTCTCTCCCACTGCTCCATGTCTGATTTTACCCCAGACTCCTCACGGTATTTAGATTTTGCCAAACTCTTGTTCATAGATAGGGGCAGATGGAGGAGTCAAACATGACAAGTGAAAAGGCCAGATTTACAGTGTAGCTGGAAAGATCTAGGAGGATAGTAGGACAGTGACACACTTTTTATTCTGTTGGCTCTGTATTGTCACATTTTGTGATGTCGGATTTGAAATGAAAGACACAGGTTATGGTATTGATGTCCATCCTTAATTTGACAGTAGTTAGTGTGGCAGTGGTTTCACAGTGCAATTTTGAGTAAGTTAACCTAAACTGTGTAAAGTGATCATAAACTTAGTAAACTGTGTCAAATCCTTCTCAGTCAGTGACTATCTGAAGTCTCCAACCCACAGGCATCAGCACCTGTTGCAAAAGGCAACCGTCTTCGCTTCAGGCTTGTTTCAGGGGCTTGTTGCTTTCAGTCTGGTTCTTCAACAAATGACTCACTTGGCCAGTCAAAAACTTTTTTAGCTGTACGTTTAGGATCATTGTCCTGCAGCATTGCCCTAAAATGAGGTTATCTATAAAACAAAACAATAGAAAATGTCACAATTCAGCAATTTTCTTAAATTATTTCTAGGTAAAAGGATTGGTTGCCATGTAATCTGAACTCATCCTCAAAGCCCAGACCAGTGAGTCCTGTACAAACATCCAGGCTGTCCAAAATACCAAATGTTGGAACCTTAATGTTATGGCCAAGTTACCTGGTTAGATTTGTCCTGTATGAATGTCTGTGACTATGTGAAGCTCTGTGTTCATGCCTGAAGTCCTGCTTTACCTCAGCCTCAGTGATTTTGGGTCATGTCAGTTTGGAGCAATTTGTTGTGGCAAACAAAGTAAGGCTAGTCCTCTGTCAGTCTCTTTTTCTCTACATCACCCAGTATGACTTCCCTCCATCACATCTGTTTGTCCTTACAGTAATGATTTGACTTGGAAGACCTATCAGGCCAATGCTGTTCTAGACTGATGTCTCTAGCTTTTCATCCATGCCAGAAGTTTTCCTCAAATTTTAGCCTGAGCCATGACAGTGGCTGCTTTTACAATTCCCCTCCTCTCCTCACCCCTGATGTCTCATGTTGGATATTTTAAGCGCTAAAAGCTCTCTATTTCTTTCAAGGAAAAAGTGCAAGAGTGAGACTTGACAAGAACTTGACCTGGTTGATACCAGAGACTGTAATGGGTCAGACTCGTGACCAAGGCTGAGTCAAGTCCACAAGACAAAGTCAAAACGAGGATGACAGAAACACATCTCGAGAACAGACTCTAATAACACAGCTCTGCTTCTAATTGTTTGGTTTTTGTTCAGTGTTCAATCTAAAATATAAAATCTACACAATATCTGGGTGTGTACAATTTGAAAAATGTAAGTTTTAAAGCAGTAAACATTTTGTAAAGTTCGAAACATTCAGTGATTAATGATAGGGGATTCAATTTGCACAGGTGGAACACTCGTCTTGTTGCAGTCCTGTCCTATACAGTAAATGTACCGTGTGGTGCAGCAGCAGCCTTCAGGATTGTTCACCTTTGGATTACACTTTTAGCCTCTTAAGTGCGGTTGCCAGTCAATAACCTGGAACTGCTAAGCTGAAGAGGTTGTAGTTGAGCAGATGTAGGGCCCTGATTGTGTTCTAATGTGGGACAAAAATACCACAATGGAGGTGCTGTGTCTGTCTTATCTATATGGTAACTAGCTGTGTAGCAAAAACATTGTTATTCTGAACACAGCTCACTTGGTAACCACTGATTACATGGATCTATCAGCTAGAGAGGCGTTTCCAATTGTTTTTCCATCCGACTGCAATCAGCAGACGCTCAGGCAAGCGTGCTCCCACACACACACACACACACACACACACACACACACACACACACTCAAACAGAAATACATACACCTAAAACAAATGCAAACACACATAAACCTGTTCATATTTTAACTGAAATACACCCACAAAGCTAAACTAAAACACCCACTGTTGCATATGTTCCCGTACAGTGACACAGACACATACGCCTGAATGCACTGCAGAAGACAACCGCAAACGCATAAAAACACATCTTCATAAATATACAGCACATCTGGATACAGCAAGGTATTTTTCACCGATAGCTGAGCAATGAGTTTACATTTGTATTTTCCTTTAGAATAGCATTTTGAGTAATCAGACTGACAGTAGCACTGTGGCAAAAAAACACAACCTCCTCATTCATTTCGATAACTAACTACCAAACTACACTGGCAAAGATAAGGTACCAACGAAGGGGTTCTGGGGGGGGGGGGACCAGATTAGTTGAGCAAAAAAGTTCATCTTGGCAAAACTTTCACCACAGTCAGCACAACATCATCATACATTGAGAAGAAAGTATATGCAAACACTCAGCTAGAATACCTTGTAGAACTTGTTGCACTGTGCCAAACTCTACTGTTCAGCATTATGGTGTCAAGTTGGCTATCAAAATTGTGAATTTGTGTGTGTGTGTGTGTGTGTGTGTGTGTGTGTGTGTGTTTTTCAAAACCTGGCACCACTATATTTGGGCCGTATTTCTCATTTCTAACAATTTTCCTAACAGTTGTACATAATCTTCATTTAGTCCATTGGCTCTCTTTCATTTCATCTTTCTTTGGTGGTTTGACTTTGTACATCACTTGAGTCATTTGCATTTGCCCGGAGCTACTGGCAAAACAAAACTACATCACATCAGTAGCTGTAATTTCTTTTTACGTATAATGTACACGGTCACATCCAGACCTGCTCAACAGTATAGCCATTTTTATCACTGGCAAGTGTTAATTAACAGACCTAAAGTTTCCATATTGTCTATCTGGTGTGTATCTAAATACACCTGAGATTACACCTGAAAAGTCTCACAGTCATAGTTTTATTTGAAATACAATGAAAACAGAAAACAAATCTGAGAGAGCTGCTACCTACTAGAAAGAGCTACTTTATACAAAAGAGCTTTAAAAATGTATAGATATAAGAAGTCTTTTTACACAAACTGAACCTCATATATGAGGGAGTTAGGAGGGAGTTTGTCAGTCAAGGGCACAGTGACTAACTAGAAACAGACAGCACTGTTGTCTTTACTGCTCTTAACACCCACCCACTGTACGGCATGTTTCAAAATGAAGTATAAGCATCAACCTATGAATACCATTATCACTGACTAGTCCACCGCCAAGCACTTGTGTTTTGACGTGCCGCCTCTTATAAACTGTCATTGTCATGGGCAGTCATAAGACAGAACTTCATTTTCTCTGGAAGCTGTTTAAGGGCAGCAGTTGTTTATTGTTTGAAGTCATATGAGAGCGATTATATTTCCATTTGTTATGACAGCTCTTTTCTAACCACTCGTGATGATGTGTCTTGGTATAACCTGTCATTTTCACTGTCAATTGTTAAAGCTTGAGCACAGATTTGTTTCTCATCCATTATCCTGTTAGAAGAATAACTTCTTTTAACTACTGGAAACACAAAATGTGTCTCAGTTTCTTTCAACAGTTGCAAAGTAGGAGCAAAACTGCAGCGACATGAGTTCGACAACATGTTTGCAGCAAACATTTCACATGTTTATGTATGTACTCTCAAAAATAACCTTGTCTCTGAGGGCAGTTGGGCGATTACTGACTGCATTTCTATGACTGTGACTGAAAGTGCCCCCATCTCAGCAGCACAAATAGCACAGTTGATTGCTGATTTTTGTCTCTGTGTGTGTGAGTGTAGAAAGCGTACATAAGTCGAGTTATTTCTGTCAAGGCTGAAAATCGCCACATCAGACATGTAGTCCATAATCATTTGGTTCTGAAAATGATGAAAATGGATGTGACTGTCAAAAGCAGATAAACACTGAAATGAATCCCAGATAAATAAAGTCCTTCTTGTAACTCAGGATGGGAAAAAATGCTGTTAGGCCCCAAAAAATATTCAGGAATGACTGTTTTGGGTGGTCTCTTGTGCTGTGTGACTGGTAAATGTCTTACTCACAGTAATCTGCCACTGAGTGAAAATTTAAGTGTTATTTTTTGTTTTAATTTTGAACTATCAGTTCTAATTATAGGTCTGATGTCTCAACAAGTTTTCTTGTGCGTTACAACAGAGGAAGCAGCAGGTGAGTTGTGCAGTTCAATTCTTCGAGTGATTCTTCAGAAAGTTTGAAATCAATAACCTTTGTGGTATTTTTGTTTCAGTTCATGAATGTGGATTTGAACTCGTCCAACACTCGACCCATTCACCTAATCTGGCCTCTCAGACTACTACCACTCCCCTATGATGAAGAAGGAGCTCAGTGGCAGTAAATCAGACCATTCTGTGTCTGTAATAAGAACTTTTAACTCATCCCCTTCTACCTAAAGGCAGAAATATATCAATCACCCCTCACAGCATGTGATTTGAGACTCAAGGTAATAATGTTCATATTTTAAGTCAGTGCTTTAACCTCATAGACACTGTTCCATTTCAAATACAATATATATTGCCCAGACACACATAAAATAACATAAAAGTGACAAACAAGTTCTGGTCTCATAAGGTACTGGTCAGTTTAACTCAGTGTAAGTAGCCAGTCATTTAGCCAGTAGGACAGAACTGGTATCATAGCATCAAGCAGTAGTTTTGCTGCTATGGTTACCTGGGGTTTCATACACCTGGCAGACTGCTTTAAAATAGCAATCGAACTTGAACTGTGTTGTGAATGTTTGAGGTGTTTGTTAACACCTGCCAGTCAATCACAAACAGGTGCTGCCTAAGGCCATGGTATAACAATACAGCACTCAGTATACTTTTAATCTTAGAGACATAGGAAATTTCAAAATTTCTCAAATCACTGACACGTGAACCATGAAAGGCCTTTGAAGATGAGTACAGTTTATAACAGAGGCAGTAAACATGAACTTTCATAAGTGGAAGGTCAACAGATTTTTATCCATGTAGAGGGAGAACTCAATCCCCAGAAACAAGCTGCTGCTGTACAGGATGTATACACACACACAGCCACACATACACATACACATACACACAATGTGCATCAGTGCACAAGTCCATTTTCTCATTCTCACTTTTTGTCTCTATCTTTAAAACACACACACATACGCACACCTTGCCCAGCGCTTGTAATGTATTTGGTGATGAGGGTCAGTGGCCTTTAAGGTCTCCATTGAGATGAAGGGAATGAATACAGCAAGAAGAGTAGGAGAAAAGGAAAGGAGAAAGGAGGAGAGAACGAAGTGGAAAAAAGGAAACAAAATTGAAGTGTGAAGAGTGAAAAATAGAAAAGATTGAACAGTTAAAAGATGCAATTCCTCTCTGGTGTGGCTTCATTATTTGTCACAGCTCCATCCTTATCCTCTCTAAACTCTTTAAACTAATTCTTGAACTCACATCCTCTTCTACAATATTATTAATATTATTACAATATACAATTATATTATTATTATTATTATTTTTATTCAGCTAACTGTTACGTAGCATTACATATGATGTACTAAGTTTGCTCTACTTTGAACATCATTTCAAATACCTTTCAGTGAGTTTAGCCAAAAATAAATAGTCTGTTCATGTTTCCAGTGTTTCCTCTGCATGTATGAACTTAAACTTCAGTTATAAGTAGCTATAAAAAAATCTGAAAAAACATTTGCTGAAGACAGCGGGCAGATCAAACAATCGTTGTTGTGATGGACTTTCCTTTGAAAAACTGCAGCTGAAAGAATATTAAAAGACCATGGAAGAGAGATCAGGCATCAGCCAGATACCTGCCTATGTGCATGTGTGTCTGGGTATACAAAGGACTCCTTTAAAAATAGATGAAAAGTGCTGACATTGCCAGTCATTCTGGCTTTCTACAGTCCTCTTCACACACACACACACACACACACACTCAAATATGCAATGCGCTCAGGCAGACTGCTACTCACACAGCCTCTCTCTCTCTCTCGCTCTTTCTCACCTTCTTTCCGTCTCATGGATGCTCAGAAGAGCCAGATCATATTAATTCACAACTCTCACTATGTCTAAATTGTAACCCTGTCTATCAGTCACACTCTTGCCAACCTTTTGTTCTCTCTCACAAACACATCACAGACACTGGTGAGTACCATACTAATCATATTAATTCAAAATTTTCACTCTGACTTTCTGTTTCTCTCACACACACACATACACACACTGATCCAAATCTGACAAGAGCCATGCTAATCACATTAATTTAGTCAATGGCCCAAATCAATGGTTCCCTCCCTCTGGACTGTTGAATGTATTCAGAGCAGGTACAGATATGAGTGGGAATCTGTTATCATTTATCTTTCTCTTCCTCCAAAGCTTATTTAGTCACACTATTCATTGTAGAGCAATACAAAAGTGTCTGTTATTACCCAGTGTACTTGAAACTTTTTATGAAAGAAGCAGATCTAAAACATCTTTAATATGATGGATTTTAATTTTGTGGGAGAAACTGGGTGGAAGATACCTTTCTTCTTTTTCCCTTCTACATCTGATGCCAAAATTATTAAAATTTAGGCTTTTCTCTGACCCTTACTTTTTTCCCCACCACATTAATGGAACATAACTTCCTGCACTGGCACCAAATGATGGCATTTGAGGTAAATCATGAAGTGTAGATTCGTCAAATCTGGACTTGATTTCTGGTGATATTGGGCCAAAGTTACAGAAGCAGACCCATTTGCAAAGTGCAGTAATTTTACTGAGCAGATTACATGGTTTGCTGTAATCACTGCCTCCATCAGATAGTTTGTGTCATTGTGTAGTGTTCTTAATCTACTGTAAAGTATCTGAATACTTCTTCTACCACTGAGAGTCACAAAATAACACAAACAAGCGAATCTCGTCCACACTGCTTGGTAAAATTCCTGTTTTTGTCAGTGGAGTCTGGTAGCAATATATAGTGATATTTCTGGTTAATTAAAAAGTCTATCTCTGTAGGAGATCCCCTCTGTCAATCATCAATCAATCATTTACACACAAAAACACAGGGAATTGAGGGAAAGAAGAGAAAGAAAAAGATTAAAGTTAAAAATTAATAAATCATTTTCTTTTCTTTGAAATTCAACCAAAGTATAGTCACACAAAATACCACAAGTATCATTCTTGTTCAATATGATCACATTGCATTCTCCTTGCTGTGTAATCAAATCAGATGTTAATCTATTGCTTACATTTTGGCCACTGCAGTATTATCATTAACCCAGCAGCTGCAGAGTTAATTCACACTCACACATTTTGTCTCAAGTCTGGTCTATACCTCCTCAAGCTGGCTGAACCAGCAGCGGCCTGGGGGATTTGATTGGGATGAATGAATAGAGGACAGAAGACCTCTGACCTCAAACACATCTGGTGAGGAGAAGATAACAGTTTCCCTCCATCTGACACTTTGACTTCTCGAACACCTAGTTTCTTATTCTTATGCTACCTCCCTATATATCTCATCCCTCTTTCTCTCATAAGCTCTCCATCTATAACTGTCCTTGTTTTTCTTTATTCTGTTTCTCTTGCTCTTTCTTCCATACAGTCTTCATTCCTGTATCATCCTCTCTTAGTGTGTGCTCTTTTTTCCTTTTCTTTTCTTTTTAATCTGCCGCTTTGTCGAGATTTAATCGGTTTCTCAGTTGCTGTGACTTCCATTGCAAACGCCAGGCCAGCTAATTTAAATATGAAGCATTTAAAATGTCAATTACAAGCTAATTAAATTAATGGCACAATGTGATTTAGCCATTTCACTCCTCTCGCCCTGAGCGATGGATAAATTGTCTCGGCTCAGGAGAGGAAAAAGGCTAAGTGTTTAATACAGCTGCCGCTTGACTCGCATAAACACACGCACACACAGAAAGAGACCCCACACGACCTATGGGGAAATTGGTTTTAGGAGAGAAGAGGAGAGGAGAGAAGAGGAGAGGAGAGGAGAGAGAAGAGGAGAGGAGTGCAAAGGAGAGGAGAGATCAAACAGAAGGCACAAGAAAGAAGGGAGTAAAAGGTACAAGGAGATTTGTGAAAGGAAAGAGGATAGAAGGATAAAGGATGATGATGAGAAAAATGGGAGGTAAAAAGAAGAACGGAATCAAAGATGGGGAAAAGAGTATAGGAAGTGAAAGGTCAGAAACAGCAGAGGAGAGGATCAAGAAAATTATGGAGAAAAATAAAGGAGGGAAGAAAGGGGGTGAGGAGGTGGTAAAAGGAGAGGACGTAGGGAATATGTACATAGAGAAGGAAAGAGGTAAGATTAAGTGGTGGAAGGCTTAAATTTGAGAGTAAGAGAGGAGGATGAGAGACACAAAAGGAGGGAGAGAAAGAAGTAGAGGAGAAGTGAGGAAGAAGAGGATAGCTGGACAGCAGAGAAAAGGAGGAAGAATCAGTCTGAATGAAAGTAAACATCATGCAGGAGCGGGCGAGGAAGAAAGAAGAAACAGGGGGAAGAACGGCAGGATGGAGGAGCATGGCGTTCCTTACTCAGCTCGAGTCCTGTGAGCTTGTGGTAAATGGAGTATTGATTCAGAGGAGATGAGATTTTCTGAGTAAACACATAACCAAACTCTGTGCTCTGCTCTGGGCCCAGTACGCTCACTGGAGACTTTCAGTGAGTGTACAAAACATTACTAACGCAGCTCTCATATGGGGCCAGTCCACTTCTGTGCACAATACACGTCTCTATTGTCTCGTGGTTCAAAACATTTTTTTAATCTGCTGCTGTACCATCAGCTAGATCCTCCTGTTATGAGTGGAGTGAATTGAAAGGCGAAACCAGGCTTTTGGGGAAGTTTGGAAACAGAGTTATCAACTTAAACTTCACACCCAAAATTATAGACATTAATCCACTGCTGTTACTCTCTCCACTCTTCTAGAAAGATTTCCTCTGTATTTCGGAACCCAGCTGCAGAGACTTGCTTCCATTCAGCCACTAGAGTATTAGTGAGGTCAGCCGCTGATGTTGGGTGATAAGGCCAGACTGGCAATTGGTTATTCAGTTCATCCCCAAGGTGTTATACAGGGTGAAGATCAGGTCTCCTGTGCAGGTGAGTCAAGTCCTTCCACTCTAAGCTCAGAACAATGAATGCTATGATTTCAGCCCGATTGTGATACAATGTTGTGGTTGACAAAACAGAGCATATAGCATAAAGAATTTATTTGTATTTTCCTCTCTACAACATGTTCATTCACACTCACCAGGAAAACAGTGTTTTACAATTTCCTAATCCTCTAGCATGACTTCATGCAAGGACATGAACAATGATGACGCGGCAAATATTGAGGGCAGTAAGACTGTCTAATCTGACATGGTGACGTCATGAAAGATAAAGAGCATATGGCTCTTAGTGCAAAGCATGTAAAATAGCCCCAGACCAAAAGTACAAAAAAGTAAGCTGAAGTGGATGTTAAATCTTCACTCATTGTCATCTGTCATCACATGGATTACAACTTGAAAAGCATACTGCTTTCAGGGATAGATTACTCTAGGTGTAATAGACCTTGTTTTTCTGACCAAGCCAACAATTGCTCTGTCAGAGTTTCTCTTCCGTTCCAATTAAACAACAGCTGTTTGTTGATGAAGTTCTCTCTTTTTTTTCCAAACAACACAGCTTTACATCATGTTGAGTTTGTTACCCAACATGTAATTAACTTGCGTAGAGATTTCCATCTAATGAACTACATAAACTTTCTATCCAGCTGCTTAATGTTGCTGAGGCCAAGCACAACAGCGATCAATACACACAGATCATAAAGTGAAAACAGTGGTTAGTAATCAAAATGAGGTATGGCCTTGGGCGGTGGGCTAATTATGTGCAGTTGCAGAGGGGGGTAAGAGGGCAGCTTAATTGATGTTTCTACATAAATGTTTTTTCCTAGAAATCAATACATGACTGTAGGAATGCTTACATACAATAACACGATGAGGCTTTACATGTTACACACACACACACACACACTTACACACACCCTTGTACATCTATCTTTGTGGGTTCTGGTCATTGCCATAACCCTAACCTAAACCTAATTCTAACCCTAAAACTAAAACCAAGTCTTAACCTTCAAACAGCCATTTAAACTTGTGAGGTCCAGCATTTTGGTCCCGCAAAGTTGGGAGATGCAACGAATAAACCAAGTCCCATCATACACACAGTCATATCTTGTGAGGACCTTTATCCTTTTTTGACATTTCGCTCTATCCTAACTCCAAGTCTTACCCTTTCTTTAACCTAAAAGAAAAAAGTCCCAACCCTCAAACAGCGTGGAGAAGAAGTGAGGACTGGACAAAGTGTTTTTACTTTCTATAAATCTCCTCTCTCTAAAGCTCAACTGACAGATTATAAGGCACACACATCATCAAATAAACAGACTTTCTAACCAGAAAAAAATCCTGCTGAAGTTCAATTAATCATCGCCTGTTTTCTTGTGGAATGTTTTCAAACTACTCGAACCTTTTCATGTTTCATTAAGAGCACTGAAGCACAATGAACACTGTACAGACTGTTCTTAGCAACTGAACCAGTAAAAAGACTTAACAAGCCACCAAATAATAAAAAGTCTAAATTAAATATAAAACCAAAACAGTTGCATATAAACTGTGTCTGTCAGGTCCAAAATCTGGTTCGGTTTCCAAACAAAAACTAAAAAATCAAGACAAAGGAACATTCTAAATAAATCTTTTCCTTTCCTCTCTCATTTCTTTAGTTTCTATTTTAAATGTTTGGTTTTTTTAAGTTAAGCTTGGTTCTAGTATTAGCTCAAGCTACATTACAGTAACTCACTCATAATACACTTAGACCCTTGATTCAACACATTTTGGCATTCCAGGGGCCTTCCTTCATCAGGATATTTTTCAGACCGGATCCACACAATAAGTGAACCTTTATAATACCCTTAATAAAACCTGATAAGAGTGTAGCAAGTACTAGAGTGCAGGCTGCAGCTTCATAAGGCCATAATATGTCGTAACTGTGCATCTGTTAGCTTGTTTTGGAGTTCATCTGCACCCTACTGGCCAAATGTGTGCAGCCTTTAACTGATCATGAGAGCAGCACTTTCTCTGGGGGGTGTGTGTTTGTCAGTGCTGAAGCCGAGCAGTGAAGGAGGCCACATCAAGAGTCACGCAACGACCTGGATGTTTCAAACAACACAGTGATATAAAAAAAGGGGGGGGGGGGGGACTCAGTTAAGACTACAGGTTACAGTTTATAGGATTCAGACAGGATTTTCAACGGTTTTTCATCATACTACTTTGACTAATTTGATTAACACCATCATCTTATCATTATCCCTCATCTTGTTCTTGTAAGGACAACATGTAAGAAACAAAGTATTATGAGTCATTAATCAAATTACAACTATATTACAAATTGCAGCAAGAGGTACATTATGAGTAAGAGGTACTTTCTGTACTCTGTCTCTCCAAGGGAATAACATTTGACTGCTGACAACTGGATGAATATCTGCACAGAACTAAGTGGAAAACTTAATTTAAATCTTGGCACAGAGCAGCAGAAAGCTGCTCCATGCACCTTAACATGGTGTGTGTCTTAATGTAAAAAGAGATTAGTCTGTGTGTGTGTGTGTGTGTGTGTGTGTGTGTGTGTGTGTGTGTGTGTATATGTGTGAGAGAGAAATAACAAAAGAGGCCAAGAGGTAAAACAAAAAGAAGAAAGGTACTCAAAGGTGACAAACATACATTTGCTGTTACACCTACTGTCTCTTTACGCTGCACACATACACACACACACATACACACACACACACACACACACTTAACAGGCACAAAACTGAACAGACATTCTCATAAACACACGTGTAGTGTAGTATGTATTTATAGACAAATGAGCTCATCTAAATGAACACACATATACAGGCATATACACCTGGAGGCTTCACACAGAAATACGCTCTCACATAGACACATAAACTACACACACCACACACACACACACACACACACACACAAGCTGAAGACAATTGTGCGTGACATGCTAACAGATATCTTTCCAAGGCGAAGGCGAGACAGTAATTACCACCATCTTCAATCGGCCTGTTAGCATTCAGCTCCTGCCGTTCCCTTATCGCACTGAAACACTGTGATTCACCACAACAGCAGCAGCAGCAGAAGCAGCAGCAAGCATGTACTAAAGGCCCAATCAGTGGCATGCACTCAAACAAAAATGGAGCTCCAACACTGAAATCCTGCAACATCACATTAGAGACATGTTTCCATTTTAAATTAGTTAGACTGAGCATTTGGCTCCAGTTTGCAGGACTAATTTTGACAAATAAGTGGCTGGTATCTTTTTTTTAAAACAGTTATTGCTCTAAATATTGGTCCTTTTCTGTTTCCCTTGTTTATACAATTTATCTCTCTTAGAGCTGCTGTTGTTTGATTTTCTCTTCACCCCAGGACATTCATCTGAGGTTCCGTCATCCATCTGCTGTTTCCTTTCACCCAATACCATCAAGACTCCTTGGGGCCTTCTGTTCTTACTTTTGTATTCATGTTCATTTTGGTGTTTGAGGTTATTGCCATTAGTCGATAAGAGCTAAATCAGCATGTATCTCTTTTTTTTAAAGTCATGATTAAAGTCGTGATTGATTTGAGTGATGCATGAATACATGTGATGATTTTAGTTTCCCCTTTAAACACAAATCCAAATATTCATGTTTAAATTGAGGTATCATGGATTCACATTTAAGGGATAACTTATAATCCTTATTTTCCCATGTTCTTAATTGTAAATAATTGATAGCATCAAAAATCTTTGGAATCGGTGCAGTATTTTGGAATCAGCAGTACCGCTGCCTCGATCAGTTAGCTTGTTTGTGTTATTGTGTGGTACTTTTACTTATGTAAAAGCTCTGAATATATCTTCCACCAATGAAAGTCACACAATAATACAAACAAACTAACCGATCGAGGCAGCAGTGTTCCACAAAATCCTGTGTTCTGCAAGGGAAAATAATGTTTTTGTCAATGGAGTCTGGCAGAAATGTATAGCAGTGTTTCTGGTTAAACAAAAAGGATCTTGCTCTTTAATAATAAGATCTATCTCTGTAGGAATCTATAATGATGACAGATACTTGCACCATTTGGTTACACTGCAGCAGCTGTTTAGTGGTTCCAGGTCGACCATTCTTGCTTAGAAGTGGACCGCTTGGAAAGACTTTTGTCCCTATCAATCATTTATATTAAAAAAATCCAGGTTTATAAATACTGGAGCTATCCAAGGGTGGGCTATGATTTTCTACACATCACAGTGTGCCCTTTAGCTCTTCACAGAGCTCAAGGTTGCCTGAGAGCTGCAGACTGAGCTGAGTTTTCAGCTCTTCTAGCTCTTTCCACAAAATCATTTCCTGCTCAGCAGAGTTTTTCTTCACAAGTCTGATCTCCTCTTCTATCTCTTGACGGAGGGCTTCCTGCTCATCCCTCAAAGTTTGCACCAAGAGCTTACCCTGTGTCACTGTGTCTTTGTGAGACATGATTTGCTTCTCAAGCTCACTCTGAAGATTGTTAACCTGCTGCCTTTGAGTCGCTTTGAGTCTTTCTAGTTTAACTTGGAGGACCTTGTTTTTCTCCTTCTCCACCTGTAGCTCCTTGTAATCTTTCTGGAGGTCTCTCTTTTTCTTCTTCTTGGTGTTATTCCTTACTTGAATGGCAATCTCTGTGGTGTTGAGGGTTTCTGCAACACTATAATTTTGCAGCTTCTCTAGTTTTTTTTTTGTTCCTGTTGATGTACATTTCTTTCAGGCATTTCTGGTTAGCCGACTGTTGTTTGGTTTAATCTCTTGGCTAACTTGGATTCTCCAGTTGTATTCTCTACTACAGTTGGCTGTCTCCCTGCCCAACAGGTCTTTAAGGTGCCAGATTTGTTGATGAAGTGCATCGGCTCTCCATCCAGTGGCCCTGAACTCACCTTGTCTAGCAGTCCTCCTGTTTTGTGGCATGGAGGTAGAACTCTACATTTTTAAGTGACAGAATCAGGTTTAAAGTTGTTTAAATTTGCAGTGTTTGTTTGTTTCAGTGGTCTGTCAGTGTTGTCCATAGAGGTGTTCTCTTCCTCACAGTGGTGTGTCACTTGCTGAAAGGTTTGAAATGACTACACTTTCTGAAGACCTGCAGCCTAATGTACAACAGGGATCCAATGATATTGACAGGGCGAAGTGCAACAGATTCACACAGCAGCAGTGTTTTTTTATTAGTGATCAGATGAGAACCACAAAATGCAAATTTTCCATTTAAAAGTTCAAATCCTTTCTTAAATCTTTACAAAAGTCTGGATCAAAAAGCATGGATTCGCCTAATACAATTATGTACCTTGTTAAATCCTCGATTCAGCATTAACCATCACTTGTAGATACTCATTTTGTTACCAGCAGAAGGGTTTGACCATAGTAGGTTGTTATGTTTCCTTGTGTGAATATTATAGAAGCCACATTAGGGTCATGTGATGCATTCAGCTGTGTACTGGGAGAGCATGCACAGATGTTTACACTACTATGTTTCTAAAAAAGTTACATAATTAATTTCAAGGAGAGCAGGGTTACCAGAGGTTTTGAATTGTGACTTTTGTCCTTTATCCAAACAAGGTGGAATTCCAAAATGCCATTTCTCCTTGGTCAATTAAGGACAAAAACTCCATTTATTTTAGTTATACCATTCTTGTATTGCATAAAATGACCAAAAATATAATTTATATTGCACTACTAATTTTGCAAAGATTGAAAATATAGTCACAGCTTGGTGGAAGGTTTTTCAAAAAAGTTTACAATTGTAAGATGCCTCCCTGTAACATGATACAGATGATTTCATTTCAAATTTTTTAAAACTCATATAATTGAAGCAAATTAAATTGAATAAATATACATACAGCAGTAAAACATAGCAAACCAGACAGAACATTTGCACACATACACACACACACAGTCTTTTCTGTGCTAATTTCTGACCTTTTGTTTGCCAATACAAAGCCCTGGCTGCTTCATTATATAAATAAATGGTGATAATGATCAGTAATTGTTGTTTTTCTGCACCCAAGAGCCTAATGCTAATCAGCCAGGCACAGGCTAATGAGGTTAAGACAGTCCCACCAGTAAACAGTATGTTGATTTAAGGAGAACACACACCCCAAACCACAGCAGAGTCATTCAAGTTCAGTCCCAGTGTTTATTTCTCGCATGTTTAAAAGTTCAAAAGGTCACTCGTGGAAACAAATTGGCATATGAGTGATTAAATTTATCTCAAACTTATTGTTTGTTGACATATTCTACTTTCTCTCATAGTGCCTCCATCCATTTGCACTGACTTGACAATACAATTCCCTTTACTTTGCACTAAAGCACAGTATTTTACTGAACCTCAAGCTATGGCACATCTTGACTTACAATTATGAACATCTAGATTTCCCACAGAGAAATATATTAAAAGACTAATTCAACATCTTATTTTTGCTGAAGCTCAGTGTTTAAAGTTGTCACCATGCTATAGTGATACAGACGTGTACTGAAGGTCTGGTCAGCATACTATCACCTGTTGTAGTTACAGGTGATAGGCTTGAAAATTTTAAAAAGAGGAAGTGAAGGAAATAACAGTCACAGCGTCATGTTAACTCACTATTTATGTGGACTTACAGTAAGTGCTGGTTTTATATCGTTATTGTTGACTGCAATTCTAATTCTAAATAAATTCATGCTCACTTTACTAACCTGTTCTTTCTACTTAATTGCCATCATTGCCAAAACTCACCTGTCCCATAAAACTAACATCAATTTACACTGCAAATTTTATATCAGTGTTACAAGTTTCCTGAATGACTCTCCTCTTAAGCAGCACTGACATTTACTTAACTTTAAACCAGATTTATCCCTTTAAGTGTCAAGTTCAACTGCCAGTGCTCAAATTGTTTCCACCACTAAACATCCAAAAGTCACAGCGAAGGCTAATACCTGTGTTCTCCTGTGTTGTGTTTTTGTGTGTATGTGCTCAAGCACATGAATCTGTATATGTGTTAAAATGTGTGTGTGTGTGTGTGTGTGTGTTTTACAGTGATTTATTTCCTGTTTAATCAGGTTTGGCAGAGGAGACTGAGCTCAAGCTCAGCGTCAAGGTGTATTTATGGTGTTTGTGTGTGTGTGTGTGTGTGTGTGTGTGTGTGTGTGTGTCTCAGAGAGAGTATTTATAGCTCTGGTCCAATCTGTGTTCCATCCAGCTGCAGTGAGGAGATAGTGGTTTTCAAACACAACACAGAGCGCCCATACCAATATATTTCACAACCACACACACACACACACACACACACACACACACACATTAAGGTACAAACATAAATGATTGCAAAATCATAATTAGACACATACAACACATCTCAGTAAAATTACTGTACAATATAATGCAGTTTAGTGTGTTGAATAAATATGGTTTACCGTTCATCTTATGATATAATGCAATCCGATTAAACCACACAATGAAATTGATCACCAAAATTTAATTTTGTTTAATTACCATTATCAGCTCATTATTTATAAAGTTTTAATTTATTAATCACATTAATTTATAATTTATCTGTGTTTTTATACATTTCTACACTTTAGTCACGTAGCTGACACAGACACGCTACAGCATTTGTGACTTCCTTTTCACTACCTGAGTTTTTATTTTCTCAGCTGTCATAGTCTCATAGTTACGATACTACTACGACTCTGCCCTCTGAGGCAAATTTGTGGTTTTGGGCCACATGAATAAACTTGATTTTATTCATTTTGTGTGATAATTATAAACTCCAGCCTTGCTGTACTTCAATCATATAAACAGTATGCCACTATCCGTGAGTCATGTCTATACATCTAAAACAACACTTTGTAACTTTTGCTCAGCATCAGCAATAGCTGCAGCCACAAGTGGTAATTAAAGGATGCTGGTGCACTGAATTGTGTTAGGCTCGTCTTTGGCACATCTTTGAGATTCTGGAGATCGTACACGCTCAGCACAAGTTACATAGAGTAAGAACAGGCGTTCAGGGAATGAGGTGAGAATCACGGCAGCTCCATTCTCCCTATTACAAGTCAGTGTGCCATAAAAATGTTGCTTGTTACTTTAAGGTGAAATAGTTGCATAATGTTGCTTTAAGCTTTTCGTGGATAACCTAATGGAAGTCAGGGTTTGGGTAATGTTTAGGGCTATAAGATTTGCATGAGATTTACATGAAAAGCTAAAAATATGTTGTGATAACACATGAAATGACTTTAAAAATTTGCATGTTATTCATACGCCATTTGATCATCCCACACTGGACTGAGAACACTGAGGTCATGTTCTTTGTATCTTGTCTATGAAGTTTGGGATTTTAGAAACTGGGGGGTTAAACTGTATTTAAACCCTGTGCACAGGATGAACATTTTAGAAGCTGATTCCAGTATTTGTTAGGATTAATATGTTTACAGATGACCACTTTTAAACCTGTAAACTACCATTCTTGTCCAGTGAAAGAAACCATGTATTTCCATATTTCATGATTTTTACACTGACACAGTGCAACATTAAACTCTTGCTTAACAGAATTACTGCAGTTTTGTTAATTGCATCCTTCTTGTAGAAATATTTCCACTGTTTTTCAGAATGTAAAAACATCATTTTGGAAATCACCCCCACACAGTGTATCTCGATTTAAATCTGCTATTTGCAGAGCTCCATCCACGCTCACTGTCTTTCTCCTCCCTTTCTCTTCCTCTCCCACCCAGCTCCTGTCACTCTCAATCTTACTGAGCGATGCCCACTACGACTCTTTCAATGACAATCACAAATCAAAAGAATTCATAATAAAACCAAACCTAAAACGGTGTGTGTGTGTGTGTGTGTGTGTGTGTGTGTGTGTGTGTGTGTGTGTCTGCAGCCTTCATTACTGATTAACAGACATCATTAAAGTACAAGGTGTTGTCAGTGCTTTGCTCCTTGTTAGCAGCTGATGCATTTCCCTCGTTAGCTAGCATCACATCAGCGTGTGCACGTGCATGCGCTGATGTGATGTGTGTCTGTGTGTGTGTGTGTGTTCATTAATTCATACATGCTTGTGTGTGTGTGGTTAACTGGCTAATTCAGCGTGAAGCCTGCGAGGCCTGTGGAATCTGCACACTGTCATTACAAGAGTCCTTATGGATTAGAAATACTACAGAGAGAAAGGAAGGGGGGGTATAAATAGAGAAGAGGAAGACAAGTGATGAGAGGAAGTAGAGAAGGGAAGAAATATCGGGGAGGGACTGTGAGAGGGAAGAGGAGGAGGAGGAGGATGAAGGTTAATGACAGAGTAAGAGGGTGAAGAGGAAAAGAGGAGGCAAGGGTAAGAGAGACCAAGAAAAAGGATGAAGGTAAAGAGGGATAACAAGGGGGAGTAAAAGGGTAAGTATGGCTAAAGGGAGGGAGAAGAGACAGAGGGAGGAGGGAGGAATTAAGGATGCAGAGGGAAAAAGGGAAAGAGGGAAGATGCAAGAAAAGAGGATGAAAAGAAAACAGAGAAAAAGATGGAGATAAAAGGGGCATGTGGGGAAGAAGACAGAGAGAGAAAAGATGAGGATAAAAGGAGTGATGAAAAGATATACTCCCCTCTCTCCTCTATTTTCTCTCTTTGTTCCTGGTCTGTCAAGGTCAGAGATTACTTAATACTCCTTAAAATATCTCAAATTCAATAATGAACCTTGTAGATCCCCTGTTCTTAATTATCTCAATGTCTCTCCTCAAGAGCAGCAGGACAGAAAACTCTGTCTTTTAAACTTTGCCTCACTCTCTCTCTGTGCCTCTCTCTGTCTCAGCTGGGGTCTTTTTCTCTCTTAATATTCTCAATTTTCTCCCGTTGCTTGTTTGGTATCTCATTTCTGTCTCTCTTTCATACCACCTCCTTCCTGCATGAATTCTTTTTGTCATTATTTTTCTGAATGTTTCTCTGTCATCACAGCCGTGCTTTTGGTGCCCCCTTTGTTTTTCTGCTCCTTTTTTCATATCAATTCATTTTATTCCTGAAAAAGACAGAATGAAGGAGATATTCAAGGATTCTTTTATTTCTCCATTTTACTGCCAGCCACTCAGTCAGCTTTTCTTCTCCCCTGTTTCTGCTCAGGTTTGATCTTTGTTTCTCTCAAAGAGACTCAGAGAGAGGCTGGATTGAGGTGTGAGTATGAGTATGTGTGAATGTGCAACCCTGGACTGAGTTTTTGGGCTTGCACACACTTCTAAGCACCAACTTAAAAGCATTACTGAGCTAAAAAAAAAAAAAAAAGAGGCGGGGGGGGGATTCCTAATATAGTATGCTGAAGAAATCACAGCCAAAGAGCCCTCATCCAGAGGCAGTAAGACTTTTGAAAAAACTGGAGCATAACACCATGCAGCCTCCAACCTTACATTAACACTACACACACATTTTTATAAAATAAATAAAACATACTGTATATCCTGTTCAATCATCCAAGTACAGTCGTAAGAGTATATCTCAATTTTGGGGAAAATCAAGCCAGAATACAGTTTTCCTGTTAACTGTTCCTACAATTGTGCTATTATTTCTATAATAATACCATATTAGCAAGACAACATGTCAAGGAAAAACTGCCAGATTGTTTTACAGCACAACAGTACAGACAACCAAAAAAAGTATCAACAAAGAAGAAGGAAACCCAAGGGGAAAAGGCCAATAATCTGGCACATTAGCTGCAACTGAACCTGTAGTATTTCACTGATGTGCCCACTGCATGAGTCAACCTGCCTCCCACTGTACAACAAGTCCTTCACTCGCTTCAAATGTGCCATGCATGCTCCCTTGTAGTCGAGATTTTACAGGATAAGCGAAACGCAACTGTGTTAGTGCCCTGCTCGTCTTAAGCTTCCTCAAGCTTTACCAGAAATTGAACCTCTAACCCTCTCACTATAGCACCTCAGTCTACCCAGCATGCTCCTTGGCAGCAGTTCCAGGCTCAATATGAGTCAGGGTGTTTTTTTTTATACAGCAACACCAGAAAGTCTCATTCCAGTAAATCTGACATGTAAACAAAACAGTTTTTGTTTCATAACTGATTTTCTGAGGCAAAACAAAAGAGCCAACAAAACTCTTTAAGCAGCAGGATTTTGTCTTCCCTGAGGGGGGTACTTTGAACGGAGCTCAGATGAATTGGGCGAGCTTATGTTCTCATTAAAATAATTGGTAGAACAGCCAACTCGCTCGCTCGCTGCTCTGACGAGTGATTTATCTAAAGGCTGTCAACCCGACTGAAGAGGAGAAGAGCGAGTCTGCAGGGATGTTTTGGCATGTGTGTTGGCATGTGTGTTTGTGTGTGTGTGTGTGTGTGTGTGTGCGTGTGTTTGAGTGGCAATGTGTTAATGCATATAAGCATATAGCATGTATTTTGTGTTGGTGTTTATCTGTATATGTATGTGCACTTCTGTATTAATGTGCATGTGTATTAGATGTATATTTTGTGCCTACAACACACAGTATGCAGTAAATGTGTATGCACAGTTACTATGTGTGTATATGTGTAATGAGTGCACCCTGTATGTGTGTGTTGTGGTTATTTAAATCAAGCATCCAGCAGCTGTTTGAAATCACTGATTTGTTTCTTCATTTCACTGTCCCATTTTTCTTTCTCCCCTCTCATCCCCACCTGCCTCATCACCTACCAAAATGCATTTCTTCTGTGGAGCCATTTTGCATAAATTATCAATCTCCGTCTCTGTGTGTCTGCATGACAGACATTGATCGGAGCTGGAGAAATCAGAAGCAGGCCTGCTGCGTTCATCATAACAGAGTTGTGAGGAAAAAAATACATTTCAAATTAGCAAAGATGGAATAAAGTTTGCTTTGTGCGTGCTGCGTGTGTGTGTGTGTGTCAACAGTTGGAATTTTGTGAGACGAAACGAAGCTCACCTGCTGTACACTCCAAATCTGCAAGATAATCAAATGTACTCTGGTGGAAAAAGGTAATTGCATGGCTGTCTCCTTGTCAGAGACACCGTCTGTTCGCCGACACATGACGAAGGAAAGAATATGGAGAGAGAGAAAGGGAGAAAAAAACTAAGAAGGAAGAGAAATCAAGAGGAGAAAAGAGAGAGGGGGAAATGTTTAAGAGAGAAAGTGGAGAAAAATAAAGGGAGACAACAAACAAAATAAACAGCAAAGTATGAGAAAAATTTAGAGAAGGTGCCTGGTGCGCTCAGTGACAAAAGGGTATTCTATATGCATGTATGCAATTCTATTGGGTCTATTGTGTCTCTGCACACTATGTGTCTGTACACAGTTTGTATGTATAGTAGAGAATGTATAATACAGAGACACAGATGCTTTAGACTGTGGGAAGAAAAGGAAAGGCCAAATGCGATTTCCTGCTTTTCTGCATTTTTCCAGGTGAGATCCTAGGAAATGGATTATGGTAACACTTAGTTTGTCTCGTGTACACAATGTGGAACGTGTTGTTGTTTAAACTAGAATGAAGACTCTATTAAACTAAACCACAGTTACATCTACGGTTATGTAAGTGCAATCTGATGATATGGTTTGCATACAAAATCTCTATCTGCATAGTACAGTAATTTTTAACTAAATATACAGAAGAAGTGTGATATAGTGTAAAACAAAAATAATGAGGTTAAGTGGCTCAGAATTGTGTGCTATACAGTTTTCACCTGAGGTAACACTCAAATGATAACTGAACTTCATGTTTTGAAATGATTGTTTTGAGTTTCTAACAGTTCGTGCATTTCTTATTATTTTAACAAAACTACTGTATTATGTTCATTATGCCAAGGTCATGAAACAGATATAGAAAAAACACTCTCTTCCACTTTTTTACTCCTGTTGTACTTTTCTCACCTTTACCAATACATTTCAGTCCTCCTTTGACCCCCTCTCTTTCCCTTAATTCCCCACCTCCGTACATCCCTCTACCCAATTATAGTACACTGCCTTCATCACTTCACAGAGCTGAGTTAAAAGCCTGCCAACACCAGCAGGTATCTCACTCAGTGTGTGTGAGTGAGAGAGAGGCTAAAATCACACTGAGCAGGTAAACAAGTGAGGTTGCTTGTTATGCGTATGTATCCGTTATCAAAAACCAATCATGGCTGCCGTGAGAGAACGAGCAGTGCAGCAGCAGTGACAGAAATATCAACTACGCTAAATGCTCGGCGTCCCGCAGGTTCACAGGGCTGTGGTAAACACCTCATATACAGCATAGCTCCTCAAATAACAGCATAAACAGTCCTCATCAACATATCACTCCTCCTGTCACTCAGAACTATACAAAAGAAACGGCATAAAGTGAGCTTCAAATATACAAGAACTGAAGGCTCATATCCTATGAAAAGAGTCAGTAAGACTGAAATGAAAAACATCTGAAAACTGTCAGAATACCTGTGATACACAACAGGTCTGAGGCACAAAATAAGAATAGAGCGATAAAGAAAAAGAAATTAACTGGAATAAATTCAGATGGAGTGCGGCACTACTGTAAAGTATATTACAGTGTTTATCTCGATGAAGATAAACAATGTGGAAGTCATTTTTTAAATCTGCCTTTCACTCAGGCAGCAGGCATCATCTTGCTGCACTTGGCACATGTGAATATGTAAAAAATGGTAATACAAAGTGGGTATAAAAATCACATCTGTTTTTTTCTGTGGAGTCCATTAATATTCTATGTGAGCACAAACCGGCCTTGTATACCATGACCACTTACACAAAAGCACAAAAAGAGAGGATGTATAAGCTTGTCCTTTTCATTTTAGATTGTGGTCAGGCAGCCAATCAGAACTGAGTATTGTTCATGTCCACTCTATATGGCAGGAATAAATAATCAATATATGAATGTTCTATCTAATACACGTGGTATTATACAACATCCAGATTATAACTCATTAACTAAGAATCATTTGCACTTACTGCACAGATGACCATTTTCAACTGCAGGCCCTGCAGAGGTAGATATTCAGATGTATTTTTGGGATTTGTTGGGTCTCTCTCTGTAAACACCATATTTTAAAGAGTATGGTCTAGACCTGCTCTGTATGAAAACTGCCTTGAGATGACTTTTGTTGTGATTCGGCACTATATAAATAAAACTGAATTGAATTGAATTTTCATCCATGGGTTTCCATTTAGCTCAGAATAGTTTGAAAATCTGACTCTTAAAATTTAGCTTAGGTTGTGTAATCCATCACAGGGAACATCAATTCTGCATTATGTCAGTGTTACATCATTGCTGTGTGGCAACACAGTGCAGGTTTTTCAAATCACTAGAACTGATGGATTACACAAGTCAGGTAAGTTTCAAGAGTTTGCCAAATAATGTTAAATAGAAAAATAAGTGCAAACCAATGGATTCATAGAGCAGTGGGAGAAAGTACAGTCAAGCTGTGGTCAGTGGTGTTTTAAAGATTAGGTTGTAAATGGGCCAAAGTATGCTATATTGTTATGATCCTATATAATGAAGCTAATAACCACCAATATTAGTGTGGTTAACATATTCTTTGACATGTTCATCGAGGCTCACTATGATGTCTGGCATGTCAGTGTTACAATAGTTTGGCTTAGTCATGTATTAACTGTATTTTACTTTGAAAAAGGTCAAGTGTTCCTGAATTGAACCAATTTCTGTGCAGACGGGCCGAGGGGATTTCACGAAGTACTGCCAAACTTCAAGTGCATGCCTACTTCACAAAATAATCCTAAGGAATTACTGTAACGCGTGTGTCATTCTGCCTTTATCATTCCAAACACAGAACTACAAACACTATTGTGCAAATGAATACATTTTAAATACATTTTCTGTAATTCAATTAAGAGTTTCTTCTGATTTTCTTTAGCAGGTGAACATTACGTGTTTATATCCACTTTGCTGTATAAATGATTATTTTCTTTTTGATTTCCCCCCGACTCATCTTCAACTTCTGCAACTTGTTACATGTAATTGTCTTTCAACCTTTTCTATTCTATATTTTACCTTTTATCTCTCTCTCTCTCTCTCTCTCTCTCTCTCTCATTATTCATCTTTCTCTCTTCCTAAAGCCCTCTCTCACTTTACCCATCTCACTCCACAGTAAAATGTTAAATCCCGTGTTGTGGTGCATAGCATTGATTTGGTTTGTAAAGTGGAGAGTGGATCATTACAAAGGCAATATTGGTGGAAAAGGGGAAAGAAACTAGTGAAAACTAGAAAACTCAAAATGTGGCGAGTAAACTAAATTACAAATACGGTGAACATTTCTACCACAGGCTAAATGTTGTTTCAAAGCAGACGTTCATCAACATGAGTGACAGTGTTGGGAGCGCAAACTTGGCCGACTACAGCGGGGGAGGACAGGACTACCAATAAACCTTCTGCCTTAAGGTTAGGAGTTGCATAAATTATATTTAATTTAATTCTTGAATGTCATCTCTTGGAAATCACATCACACCTTGAATTATTCAGCCTGTTCAGCCTGTGTTGCATTGAGATACAGAATGTCTCGTTAAGAACAAAGTCCAAGTGACGGCCACAATTTTTATTCCATGAAAGTTTTCATTTTTAGGCCTGTTTGAACACAATCTGTCACATATGTTGTTTATCTATCTATCTATCTATCTATCTACAGTATCTAGCTAGCTTGTGCATCTATCTACAGATGGGTGACAAACCATCTGTACAGCCATGCTAGTGGCTCTGTGAGGTTACAATGAGCTTTGAGCTAAATGATCACATCAGCTGGAGACCACACTCGCAGTGACAATGCTAGCAGTCAGGTATAATGTTGACCATGTTCGCCATCTTAGTTTAGTGTGTTGGCACGCTAACATTTACCAATTAGTGCTAAAAACATGATGAAGGAATGCCATTACTTTTGCTGGTGTGTGGTCATAAATAAGTATGAAACTTCTATTTTGACCCGATGAGTGATTCCACACTTAACCACATATTTTAACTACTTGAGGAAATGTTGTGGGATCACAAAAGTCAGTATAATTGATCATTCAGATGGAACCAAAGAGGTGGTTTGACAGACCAACTGATCCAATTTTCTGAAACTCTATGAGACAGACCAACACCATTCTTCCCAAAGCTATTCCATCATTTGGTGTTTTGGTGATAGTGGTAGAGAGCATTACTAAACATTATAGAAAAATCTGAGATAAGCGACAGATATAAAATAATCTGTTTTAGTCTAAATTTGACTTAGGTCTCTATATGCTACATTCATCAAATTTAACTCAAATTTTCACTATAAGTATCCAAGCAGGGCTCATCTCTATCCTGGACTGCTAGTGACATACAGTGGTTGACCCATCAGATGTTACTTAAACACGTGGTTTTAAAATAAAGCCATAAGCCGTCACCCTTTATGGATCTCCAGAATCATGTCAACCTTGGGAAGGTCAGGCCACTAATGGCATAATTCCTTTCACTCTTTAATACAATAATTCCTTCCTGTATTTAAACGCGTTTATACAAGCCCCTGTCCTGATGGTGCATGTGTCTTTAATCCCTGATGACAGTTGTTTTAAAGTATTTGTGTCGTTGTATAACTATAACTGAATCTATGTAATGTCCTCTCACAACCAGTTTTGGTCTCTTTGACGCTAAAATGGATCATTGTGAAGTTCAATTTTCAACTTACAATGTAAACAAGCTCTAATATATAGCTATGGATGCTAAAAATATTTCATTAAGAGCAGCTAAAACTTTAATACATGGTGGTTTTGTGCCACATCACACTGTTTTTCTTTCAATGCTACACAAACAGCAGACTTGGCTCTGCATTTTTGTCCTTGCTGTGTATGTTTTACAGTACTACACAGCAATAAGGACAACTGAGACAAAACTCTGCTCTCTTTTCTTCTCAGACAATGATAATTAAACATGGCAGCCATCCTAAGTGTGATGTTTATGGGTACAGGTCCACCGGGAGCCCATTTTCACAGCACTGGCCTTGTTTTCTTATTTTCAGTGAAACTGATACTATGTGGTGCTTTCCCGACAGTCTGGCAGAGTTTAAGGGAAAATATGTCCACTTTTACTTACAGTGCAGTGTGCTGCTTGCTCAGTAACAATAACGCCAACGATCAGCATTTCCCAAATGAGCACTGTTTAGCACTACAAGCTAAACAAGGACACACAAAGACTAGAGTCACAGACCTAGAGCAGTCAACACAGCTGGGACAGAATTTTAACTAAATCAAGGAAATTAGACAACATTACAACATTACCAATTTTATCAGATAAAATTTTAAGCCCCCTTCATACCTGTCTGATCTCCTTAAACCTTATATTCCATCCCATGCTTTTAGCTCTCAGAATGCTGAGCTCCTGTCTGTCTCCCAGAGTTATGCCTTAACTTTCAGTTAGCAGCTTATTTTTTTAGTACTTCAGACCTGGTACCTGTTTGGGCTGCCTCCAGAATAGCACACAACTGTGTGTCTGGTGTGCAGTCATTTTTTTCTCTTGTTCTTATGTATATCTTCTGATGTTTCTCTTTGTCTGCCATTTTACAACATATAATACCCCTCACACTGTGACAACTTGTCACTTCTAACTCCCACCTTTGGCCTGTGGAGCACACTGTCAGTCATTGCTCTCCTCTGATACAAAGCAGCACCAGCAACTTCACAGTGAGCACTGATTTGTTGATTTGCAAGTAAAAACGCTGTCTAATCATCAAGGGTAAAACTTTGGTTTAAAAGTGGAAGTCACTAAGGAACAGTGTTTGTTGTGCAGTGTGAGGCACATATCGACTGACTGTCTGACTAATACATGAGCACCAATGTGCACTCCAATACAGTGAGATGGTGACCAACTGCATCAGTTTCTAAACCATCACATATCAAAGTACCAATCGTTGCGTTATTGAATTGTCATTACAATAAATAAGAGAGACAGATGAGGTGCTTTACAGCTTTACATGAAGCCAATCCTAAACCAGCAAGAGACTTCTTTGTGAAGAGTCAAGGTGGATGACAAGTTTTTCAGAAAATATAAAAATACAGAGAGACTACTTGAAACTGGAGGGCCACAAGATTTGTATAGTTTACCTTCATTCACAGTATTTCACACATTCCATTCATTCTGCTAATGGACACTGGAAGAAGATGAATTTACACAGCATTTACAACCTTCTCACAATTTTCACTCATTCTCTCTGTTATCTTCTGGTCTGAAAGCCAACATTGCTTCAACACTGCAGCAATACAGATATTTCATTATAGCCAAGACTATGAGGAGGTTCACATAATTCCACAGGACAGTTAGCATGTGGTATAAATACTGCCAAATGTTTTCATAAGCCAGCACAGAAGATACAGAGGAGGGGAGGGACACAGGAGAGAGAAGAAGGTTGGATTGCATTCATTTACTCTAGTGGTCTTCAATTAATCTGCGCTAAGTGCAGAAAGAAAAAATAAGCATCATAACAATAAGCGTCTCAAAAACATGATGAGTCATCACTTCCGTCTTGACTTTCATCCTCCTCATCCACAGTTTGTATTCAAGCCTTGTCAGCACACTGGGGGGTAAAACAATAGCAGTCATTGAAAAAAAAAAAAAAAGCAGAATCCCCATAAGGGGACGCAGTGACATTTACAACCACAATCCTCTCAATGATTTTAGCTTAGCTCGTTTCGCCAAACCCTAAAATCCAAGCACAGGCTCATCCCTTAAAACAGATCTGAGCATTTACAGAAAGACAAAGTGGTGCAAAGTGGATAACTGTGCAAACAAAGAGAGAGTGAACGGAGGAGAGGAAAGTGAAAATCCTCCACTTAGCTTTGTTTACAGAGCATCAAAAACCGTATGACTGTCTAATCTGTTGAGCGTGTGGCTATTGTCTGGCTATCATCTAAAGAGGATGGCGTAATTTTTGCCCCCTTTTTACCCTATGCTGCTCTTTTTTAGTGCCACAAAGGAGCTTAGTCTAAGCAGTTAAAGAGGCCGCTCTAAGCTGTAAAGTGTGCCTGCAGCCTCCATTATATGATGTCGTTAAAGGGATATTGTGTCAGTGAAGGGTCTGTCCGCCTCGCTAAGGGACAGCTGACCCAAAAACACTCCTATTGTGTTAGGCTGTATTTAACCTCATCTGCTGGGGCTGGTGTGAGTCTGTGTGCATATATTCAAGTTTCTGCATGTATGTGCGTATTAGCGTGTGCTATTGTCTTAAAGCGATTCTTCCAGGCTCAGAGTTTGTGTGTGCGTGTTCAAGTCCCGTAAATCCCTTCTTAACAATGGCCTCTGCTTTTTTTGTGCATATTTGTTTCCATGCATGCATGTGTGTACTAATCTTTTCGTTGCATGTGATTTTTATCATCTGCATCCTGGTGTCTATTTCAAGTATTTGTGTGCTCGCAGTATTTTGTCTCTGCTTCAAGCCTTGTTATGACTTGTTATGCTTCTGTGTGCGAATCTAGGCTTTTTCTCCTTGATGTTACACTACTTCTTGAGAGTTGAGAGTGGCCCATTTGTCACCTTGCCCAGTATGTGAGGAGCAGATTGGCATTGAAATCATTACTGAGTCTGGCAGATAGCTCTGTGGGCCACTGCCACTGCTTTAGCAAGCTGTGTGTTTGGTGTCACCAATGTGAGGAAAGGGGAATATGAAGGAGCTTTAACACCAGAAATGTATTTAGCTCTAACTACACACGTTAACCTGTCAGATTAGTTTAGTGGACTGACAAGCTATATTTCTGCACACAATACATTACAATTCATTTGGCTTATGCTTTTGTACAGGAACATGAACTAAATGTCAAAACACCTGCACTTTAGTGGCCGTCAGAGGTCCAATATGTTGGACCTAATCCAAAACAGGAAAACCTATCCAAACCTGCAATGCTTGGACCTGTTTTTCAAAAATGAGACAGACCCAGTCTTATGGGGACCTGAGCACATTCGGACCCAATCTGTTTCAAAATGTCGTTGACCCAAACTGACCTCTAAAAGAGAGAGAACACCAACACAGCAGCAACATCATGCTCTTATCTGTACCAGTAAGTAAATGTTGAACAGCAATAAAATATCAATTTAAGTCACAGAAACCAATCTAAAAAATATTTTAATCTCCTGCTCAAACAATGAAAATATTCAGCGCCCAACTCAGCTGTGAATCAAAGGTCCAAAGGATCTTTTTTTTCTTTGTAGTCTTTTCATCTTTTAATAGACAAATAATAATGTAAATAATGCAAATATTTTACATAAGCTACTGATGTGCTAAAATTTATTTTTCCCTCGATTATCATAAATAGACTTGATAAAGACTCGAGATCTGTAGCAGGAAAACAAGACCTTTCCTGAGTGACTATAATTTGGACCTGGTCTGCCCTGGATCTAAGGCTGTGAAGATCTCTTTTGCACATGTTGTTTTTTATGCACCACTGTTTTATTTCCAAGTACTGATACATTCTTTCCAGACCAGGATTTCCAAAAACATAACCCTGACCAAATCGGGTAAAAATTAATTAAATGTTTTCAGCTTTACTGTAATGAATATTAGTCTGTAGTGACAAACCCTTTCACCTGTGAGAGGGCAAAATCTGTCTTTTAAAATGCACCAAAACAAAAAGGTCTTATCTACTGGGCAAAGTGGGACATTAGCAAACACTACTGGTTTGTTGTAATTGAGCGCAATACATCACACTTAGAGTGGAATGGATGGCTTGTTGAGGAAAACACACCTATCTCACCCCTTCAAGAGACCTTCAGTAATGAGTCTGCTTTGATTTTATTATACCATTGCTCTTTCTCTTCACCTCTGTCCTACTCATTTTATCCTGCTGAGACAGAAGGGATGTCAGGGAGAGAAAACGAGTGAGGGGGGATGAGATGAGGTTGAGAGGGGAGGAGGAGACTGGCAGAAAGAGGAGGAGTGAGGGAGAGGCAGCACAGAGGGGGACGGATTAGGTAAAGAAGACGAGCAGTGCAATTCTTTTACTGAGTCCAGCCATGCTGACAAACTTAAAGCCGTTTGAATACCAGCTTAAACCAAATGCCTATGTCTGTCGAAGGCCCCATTTACACCTGGTGCATGCCATCTGTGTGTTGATACATTATCTGGATAATGACATCTGACTACAACAATTTGCATTTACTGTACATCTGGTATTTATAAAGATCCCTGTCTCTATTCTGCCTGCATTGTGCCTGGATCTTAATATGCAAATGCAGGTAGGCAGAGCTGGATGCATGTGTCTACAAACATGGTGATTGGGTGTGATGATGCTGTATGGGCTCTACTTATTTTTCTCCTATGCAGAGGGATGGCTCATCTGCCAGGCTTGCTGGAGATTGCAGGAAAATGAGGAGTTAGGTGACCTTTCAGCTTGCTGGTGTCTCCGATCACAGTGTGAGACCACCTCCAGATGAGATCTGGCTGATCAGATAGCATTGCTACGGCAATGCATTCAGCATAGATTTACACCTGCATTAAGTCTTTTTTTTTTCCTTTCACAAATGAGATATACAGATACAGATCATATATTTATGCCAGGCTTAATGAGGCAAAAATTGTAGGAAAGAAGAATGTAATGAGGGAGACAGAGGTCAAGGGAAGTAAAGGAATAAAACAAGTAAGGATGCTCAGAATGTGTTTCCTTTGTTTAGAGGGGAACAGTCAAGAACAAGTCTTTATCTAATTTATTAATATGAAGAATAATATATTGTAGACTCAGAACAATAAACAAAAGCTGGGCTGAAATCAGCCACAACACAGTAACAAATTAGTAGTTTGTCAACTCTGCAAGTACTGTTGTCACTGAAACACACACACACACACTCACACAACAAAAGGATTCTCACACTGTATTTTCTTTTTCAAGTCAATATGCCAGAATCCAACAAAGCAACACTTGTTTCCCACCGTTTGTACAATCTGAGAATAGATGCACACGGCAGCTGCTGAACATTTCCTTTTTATTTTAATGCTTCAATCAGACATGATGCAATGCACGTGCAACGCTGCAGTCAAGCAGCTTTCATTGATTTCTAAGAAAAGTATTCCCTTAATGTCTGATGGCCATACCTGATGACCAGAGGTTGCATTATAGCTTGGACGATTTCACACGGTGCAAAATTTGAATTCAAAGAAGAAGTGAACATTTAAAATGTCTGATGTCTCTGATTTGATGCATTTGCAAACATCCAGAGAGATTCGAGGTGTAAGTTAAGATAAATACTAAGAGCATACTCTATTGACTCTTGCAATAAGAAAATAATTTCTGGGATAAATATTAACTGACTAATTTCAAGGAACAAAATCTTTCCAATCCGAGTATAGTCCTTTAAAAAGATGTCCTTAATTCTTTAAACTCAACAGAGCGAAAGGGAAGAAAATGGGGTTTTGGGATGAGGGTATGAGGGGGAGAGAGGTGGGGAAGTGATGGCAGACATTTGTGAAAATGATGATATTTGAAGTACAGTTCATTACGGAGAAAAAAGAGAAGCAGGTTCAAAGAATAATACATGTTACCAGTGCACATTTCTCTTTGTTATGCCAATGACACGGACCTAGATTACACACTAGTGTTTGAAGACATGCCAAGGAAGTGTGAAGGTACAAAGAAGCCAGATTTTCATTCACACACACATATGCGCACACTCACACAGAAATTGTTGGCAGTCACTCATTTTGGCTTGGATCCTCTTAGAGGGGAGAAAATAAGCCAAACCTTTCATCTCAGTAAACATTTGCTATTTTCGAAGTCAGCTATTTGCATACCGTGTGTGCATGCATGTGTGTGTGTGTGTTAGAGAGCATATTGTGTCAGAAGGTTTAAAGAGAATGATATTCAGGGTGGAAAAGTTAATCCCAACCTCAACTGTATTAGTCACACTCCTTGCTTTTTACCCACAGAAACAAACATACACACACACACACATATACACGCAACCACAGAGTGCATCGCTCAGGTGACTCTTGGTTGCCCCCTCCTGATCAGCTCAGGGGCATTTCTACAATGTTACAGTCTGTCAGGGAACAAGCTGCTCTAACTGGAAAGCCTACCCTCCATTGTCTTAGTGAAATGACATCTTCATTAAGCATGCTGCAGCCAAACGAAGAGCAAGTTGTAACTTAGAACAAATTAAAGACATGAAATGAAATCAGTAACTGAGGCCCTGGTTGATATACAATAGGAAGGTGAGGGACTTCTGGCTGTGATGAAACATTTTCTTGACACTACAAGATGTAGAGGCACATTAAACTTCCTCTGAGTGATTGGTGTCTTGGCCTTGTGGCCGACACATCTCCTCCTTCCAGCTGTGGTCTGTTGAGAGTGATAGATGGAGCCGCTCATCAACCTCTGCTTTGGGGGACAAGGAGTATCAAGTATCCTTAGGAAGACAGATCCTGTGTGATCCTGTGTTTGGGCCAGCAGATTCTCCTGTTACAGGGAAACTGTAAATTCAAGTATGCAGACTATTTTTCGGCCTCGTTATCTCCTGCTTGGTCCTGCAACCTGCTGAAGATTTTTTTTTGGATGTGGCTACCTTTCTTCTTCAATAGCTGTTAAGATCTCACACATTTCTCTGTTCTCTGTTGGTGGCTGATGGGAGGGGATGGTGGGATGAAAAGAGGTGTCTAGGTCGCCTTCTAGAGTTAAAAGACATGGAGATTCTCTGAGCGGAAACTTGATGGAAACAGTTGGACAAGTAAAGTCTAGCTGAGAAGATGCCAGGCTAAAACATAAATTGTTTGCTTGTCATGGTGGTGAAAAGTTGGGTCCATAAAGGCCCCACATCAAACCAAACAACCCAATCCCCAGAGCTGAACAGCTCATATTGCTTAGTGTCATCTGAAATATCCATTTGACAGTTCAATGCAAAAGAAGAGCAAACACTTATCATATTATTTTCTTCCTTTGTTTTACTGCATATACTGATTACATTCATGTTAAAGATGTATTTTGGCATGACATATTGCAATAATAATGTTGATGAGTCATTTCATGTCTTTGTCGGGTCAGAGTCCTCCTCAGACAGCTTTACAGACATTATAGCCGAAGAATACAAAGAGAAGTTTCTTGATAGTGTTTGAATACAGTGATCCACGAACGACTAAATCTACTAATGTAAGCAACAACTGACAACACTGAACATAAATGATATTTCAAAAACTGAGCCAGGGCATGGAGCACAGTGGCAGGGACTGATAACTAAGAGGACATGATTGAAAAAATGACTCATGTATCAATGAGATAATCAGGTTGGACTGTAAATGTCCAAGTATAATCACTGTGACCGCTTCCTCAGTTGGTTTTAAAAATAAAAACTACTACTGTATTATTTTTAAGAGCAAGGCCTTATTATAAATACCCTCATGCTCTACTGGACCTTGGACATTGTCATATCTGCTCTTATCTACCACAAAAACAATCTCTGCTTGTCTTGATCACTTGGCAGTCGTATTAATCAGTACCACCGATATCTCTGGGGCTTAAAGTACCGACAGGCATGCTGTGCTTTTACAGCAGGGGAACAACATGAAATTTCAACATGCATATACACTAATAAAACTGTAAGGAAAAGTGAAAAATGATGTCATTGTCAAACTTGAACATGGGTTTGGCAGGTGAAAAGGTTTTTCATATTTGTCCATGACAAGTACGGGTGCATTACAATGACGTGAGGTTGTTTGGGTTCCCTGGTGACTTACTGGGTTGATGTGGATATGCTGAATTTTCAAAAATGTTTCTGACCTGTCTCTCTGCACAATATATACTCTATATCAAAACCAAAATGTCTCCGAAATATCTGATTCGCTGATAAACATTATGTTTCCAAACACTCTCAGCTCAGGACACGAGGCAATTTGTCACTCTGGCACGATGAAACATAGCCCTAACTGTGAAGTGCTTCTCTGTCTTAGGCCAGTTCAGTCCACCTTGCTGGATTATTCATGTAGTATTTGCTGTCAAAGTCTCCTCTAGTGTCTGATGAAATGCAAAAGTTGTGTTCTCAAGCTGTTCTACTGGAAGACTAAAATTCAAAAAATAAACTGTAAACATTCAGTATAAAGGCATTAAGAAAGGGATAATGAATTTGGTCAGCTCTTGCAACGAAAATGACACTGTCTGGCAGATCAAGCCTAAGATGACTGTTTTCTACCATTAAATGAGGACATCACTCCAGCAGGAATTTGGATATGTGCTTTCACAACTCATGTAACTAAACTCAGATATTGCAAAAACGTGGGTTAAACTCAGTGATGTTTTTCCAAGAATGACATTTAGTACATTAATCTGCACATGGCACGACATCACAGTGTTTGCTATGTGCAGATACAGTATGTGCAAATAGAATTTTCCAAATATTGCTTCTTGACTTTAGAGCAGCCGCCTGAAAAGTAAGATTGATTATCATACAGGAGTTTACTGACCTGAATGGAAACCAGCCTTGTTCATAAGTGTGGGAAGTTTTGATAACTGCAGCAGGGTAGCTGATGTAGCTTAACTTATGTGTTTGTTCAATAGGTTAAAACATGCATATGCTCCTTTAAGAATGTTTTCTTGAGCTAATAAAGCTTGTTTGATATTTACATTTAATGCAACTTTTAACACCATTCAAAACAAATATAAAAACAAACAGCATTACAATTAATAGGTCAAGTGTTTTTCACTGCTGTGAAAGGCCAAATGATCTAAAGATCACCTCAGGATACCCCTCTGTCTTTCTCTCTCTCACACTCACACACACGTTCACATAGACACACACACACAAAACAAAAAACTGAGTTATGACCCCATTAATGGGCCACACAGGCCAATACACACACAAAAACAGTCAAACAGATGCACACATACACACAAACAAGCACTGTTGGCTGACACAGAATGAAAATAATTCTTTTGTTTGTTTAATTATCACACCATCAAATTACCACTACTGGGGCCATTCATCTGTCACTGGCATTAAGTTATGGGTGTGTGTTTGTGCTTAAGAATGTCTGTCTTTGTGAGCTTGTGTGTGTATTTGTGTGTGTGTGTGTGTTGAGTTATCAGTTGGCCTGGCAGTTCTGTAGGCTGACAGATAAGAAAGCAGTCCTCCATTCTGCTCACTTTTAAATCCACTGTGCCCAGATGGTGTTACTGCTGTGTAGGTGTGTAAAAAGTATTTTATAGGGTATAAACTGGTTATAGCAATATAACTTAGTGACTGTGTTTGCTACCATGGTAACAACAGACACTCACCTACAAAAACGCCAGATGTGTCACTGCTGTCTTCATGGGATAGAGATTAGTTCTTGTCATTCCAAGCAATGTTGAAAACCCAACTTTCAATTGTCTTCAACTCTGTAATCTCTTATTTTTGCTTCGTCTATTAGATGACTGCAGGATTATAGGTTCTGAAAAGTCAACAGTGCAGGATTTATTGTTACACCTGGGCCCCTCTGCCTACCTCACAGTTTGCCTTGGATAATGGCCATCAGCAACAGCATGTTTGATTTTATTCAAAATGGATGAAGGAAGTGTAGAGTTACAATATATATATATGTCCATAACATTTAGCCTAGACACTAAGACTATAGTGAAAGGTCAGTTTTGTGTAATGTTGCTGATATGACTATCAACAGACCTTTTCCCTGTTTTTGCTGAGAAATGCAGTTCACTTGGAAAAACAGACAAAGCACCAAAACTCTGGATAACACGCCACTGCAGAAAGGCTCGACCCAAAATATCTCCAAAATAAAACAATATCTCAAAGTGTGTGAGGCAAAGTGATCTCACTTCTCTCCCTTATGTGCTTTCAGAGGTTAGTAATTTTAAGGCCTGAAATTGCGACCTCCAGCTCAGGCTTCCTTTGCTTCACTTCCCTTCTCTTACATATGCTCAGTCAACAATCATCCACTTCCTCCCTAGGCCTACAATAAGCAGGCGGTAACATCAATTAGCCCCCTTTTAGCACAGAGGCCGTCAGGGACACTAACAATGGCTAGTGCTGGGAGATTAGTGCTTTTCCGGCTTAGCTTTCTCAGTCGGTTCAATTGGGGAGATACTAACTGGATGCTAAAAAGCAGCTAACCCCAGATGGCTGATCATATGAGGGTGATGCAAGCCCCATTACAGTAATCCAAATGCTAAGACTATTGTGGTCAGACAGCAAAGAGCAGGCCATTAGAGGGAGAGTTTGGAAAAAATGCAAAGGAAGAAAAGTTGGGAGCAGGACAGAGGAGGAGTGAAAAATAAAATTAAAAAAATACCAAGTTATGATTGAAGGAATGAAAGGGAATGAAGAAAAATAAGGGACAGGATAAAAGAAAAGGAAGCTGAATAATAAAAGATGGGAGAAGCTACAGAGAAAATGGAGGAAAAGGGTGGTGATGAGAAAATAAAAATGAATGGGGAGACATTAGAGGATAAAGGAAAAGAAGAGACAAATTGAGAAAAGGTAACCTGGGAATCAGATAGGCCGAATAAAGAGGAAGCGAAAGAGGAGAGGATGGGACAAGGCTCATTAAGCAAAGACAGAGACAAACCACAGAGTATATACAAAACAAGAGAGGACAGAATGGAGAAAGAAAATGTATCAAGATGAGAATAGAAAAGGAGAGATAATCAAAAGAGGGGAATAAAAAATGGAGGAAAACAAGGAGGAAAAAATACACAGAAAGAGGAGGGCTGAACAAGGCTCGTTATACAGAGTGAAAGATGAAGATATGGAAAGAAAGGTATGCGGTCATTTGGGGGGAACGGTGGAGGGAGGGAAGACCAGAAGAGAAATTACTGGGAAGAGCAAAAGCATAGCAGATATACAGTTTCAAATCAACATATTTCATGCCACAAACTGTTTTTCATTGTTTTAGCAAGTTGAGATTTTCTAAATATTTGCTCAGCGGCTGCTCAGCATGCAGCCACTTTGCATGGTGTAATTCATATTTTCACATTAATTTGTTCTTTCCGTCTAAAAGGCTCCTGAGGATTATTTTCTACATAGGTTTGATGGTGGAATTCTGCAACAATTTGAGCTAATAAATAGGTAAAGGTGTGAACAATGTAAAAACAATGACATTTTGTGTCAGTGATGTTAAGCAAGAACAAATGATACACAAAGAGTGTATGAAACCTGTGTCTGTACCACGAAGCCAGAATAATATCATTAATGTCACCTCACTGAATCCACATCCTCATCCAGCATCAACTCATCTACAACAACATTTTACAGCACGCCACCATCTCCATCCAGCTCCCAGAAAATAATCAATGCAATCACATTTCAATAATAATAAATGGGACCTTCACCTACTGATCAAAAATAAGCTGTGATTATTGTTTTGGCCTTAATCATGTAGCCCTACCCTGCAGAGCACAATCTAACTTCAACGTGACTATTACCCAGAGTCATTAACAACTATGTGGGTGTGCATGGTCTCCATGGTTGCATGGTGTGCAAAAACATAAGATCTTCTGCAATTAATGCCTTAAACCTGCTTTTTCAGGTGGTTTCTTTCTATCAAAATCCCATATGATACAATATGAAAACCTAGGAGAATGCAAAAAGTAATGTGACATTTATCAGGTGTAGCAAGAACATGGGTGTAGGTAGGTGGAGACAGGGGGAATGAAAAACATACTTTGTCTGTAATTACATTTCCTCCTAAATGTATCTACTATACTACTACAGAACAGCTGGAAATCAAAGTAATTTGTAGGAGGTATGATTGATAATGATGACAAAACATTTCAGACAGATTATGGATTAAACAGAAGGCTCCTCAGGCAATGTGTATACTTTGCATTCTACAGTCTCATCACTATTTATTCTGATTGCTCCTTTTCCCTAGAAGGTCATCAGCATTTCATCTTATCTTACCTGACTGATAATGCTTCTTAGCGTTGGGTGCAGAGAAGTGGTGACTTTGCAGTCTGAAGATCCCACGAGGTAGTTTGCGTTCTGCCAAGGCCGACAAAACAGGGTGCCACTAAGAAGGAAAAGACAGAGCACTGAATTAGACAATAAAGAAATAAAAAAAGAATAAATAAATAAGGAGCATCATTAGGACAGGTAAAACATGGCTCGATGTTATCCTATGGCGATTTGTAGGGAGGAAAAGCAGGCAGATGGATGGAAGAAAAAATAAGTAGGGGAAAGAGACAGTAAAAAGGGCTGAGTAATGACATGGATAGAATACAAAAATAAAAAATAGTAAGAATTAAGCAGAAACAATATTCAATAACAATATTCGAGACTGACCCCATAGGTTGTCTGAGCAGTAGCTCATTACGACCAATAATTACATTTTATTGTTAGGCGACTTCTTGGGGCTGTAGTAATAGTAGCAGGAGCAGATGAGGACATCCAGTGGCGTGGACCAAAGAGTGAGAAAGTCTGCGTTAGGACAAGGAGGAGGTTGGGATGGATGTATGGCTCAACAAGACACACAGGAGACAACTGTTTGGTTTTTTTTTTTTTATTGTAACCATGACAACAAAACTCCTCTGATCTCAACAAAGTACTTATTTTAACCCACAACACAATCTTTGAACAATCTGAACCTAACCAAGCCATGACCGTTCCATAAGCTTAACTGCATGTTTATTATTGTAACCATGACAACAAAGGCACAGTATGCCTGCTACTGTTGCGGTACTATTTCAGGAGACGCTACCATAGGTTGTATCAGAGGGTAGGAACAAACGACCTATGAGGCCATTCAGGTTAGAGGACTTAATATTTAGCTTCCTGTTGCAAGGACAGGATGCAAAGTTAACCAGAGGACTACAACATTAAATGTACTTTGTCTATTCAATTTACAATGAAGTGTATGTGAGCTCAGACTGACCAACTTGCACTTGTCTGTATATCTATGTGTGTATATATCAGAAAAATGCCTTTTTCCCCTTCGAGGCAAATGCAGCAGCTCAACACTGTGTAACTAACTCTGAATGGAGGGATGGAGGGAAAGAAAAGAGAAAATGAGGCGCTTTTCTTGTTGGGATAAAAATGTACGTTCCACCGATTAGACGCAGACAGATGTGAACAATCAGTGAGACGAATCAGGGAAAATCTGCCCCGAGAGCTATCATTCGCTTACCACACACACACACACACACACACACACACACACACACACACACACACACACACACACAGTCTTTATCTCTCTCACTTGGTCTCTAATTCCCACACAAAAGTGGACACACACGGTGAAACACATACACACAAACCTAATCCTTCTCTCTCTTTCTTTCACGTACAGTATCTCCTCCATTTAATTTTGCACACCGCAGATGTTTAGCTGTTGTTTTAATCCATAGTAGCACACAAGTAACTCAGGGGGATAAAACATCTTGGCTGGTGATGGACGTCATGTCTGTTGTTGTCTTGCAGTTACAGGGAGAGCACTAGAGCCCTCGATGTAGCACATATTTAAAACCATTCTTAAAACAATACAACAAAAATGCAACAGATTTAATTTATCTTGCCATAAACAACCAAACATTTAAAGGAAACACATTGTTTCAACCATTCTGTTCTCATCTGTCTCTGGGATAAATGTAGAAAAAAGACAAATGAGAACGCATACTGAACAGGCCCATATGTTATGCCTCTTCCCAATCAACTTCCCAGTTTTGCTTCAGTTCACCAAAAAGACACAAAGGGGTTGAAGAGAATGCAAATGCTCCCTTGTCTTTCAAAGACAAAACCCCCACATTTGGCCGTCAGACAAAACACCAAATTATAAATTCCAGTCATTTTAGCTAACAAGATACTGTAAGGATCCTTTTCTGAAATACACAGGAAAAGGGAGTGAAGGAATCACAAGCAAGGATGCAATCACACAAAGGTAAAACCAATAAATTATCTTCATGAAAGAGAAGTATTTATTTTAACTTGGCACAAAGCACATTTTAAAGCATCCATTAAAGAGCCTCTACATGAACACTGTAAAAGCTGCGTTTGGGTCACAGCATGCAGAGGTGACATTAAGTAGCAATAACAGTAAATGTTTAAATTTATCTTTGAGAAAAACTTATTAGATGTGGATCAGAGTCCTTGGTTTTTCCTTCCTCAGTGCTGTCATTCACCTTGTTACTGCACCTGTACTGGACATCTAATAGTTACAAATCCCTGAGAAGAGTATCAGGTCCTGAATATATATCAACTGAATATACAGGACTCACGAACATTTTGGTGACATGAATAACATTCTGGTTCTTTTGTACAACTGAGCCAATTACCTGCATTTTACCAGCATCTGCGAGGGATAAAAGGCTACTTGTTAGCCAAGTAATTAGTCTTAAGATTTCTTTGTGATATAAATAGACAACAGGGAGGTTTACACTGAAAACTGCTTCACCTGGCAGACTGCAACATAGAGACTTGCCATGCTGTAGCTGAAGCAAAGATGTTTACTCAATGTAGTTTTTCTTACTTTGTAATAATTACACAGAGGAGAGCACCTGCACCACAAATATTTGATAAAGATTACTAAAAACTTACTGAGCCTGTCTTTAATGTGCTCCATGTTGTCTTCACTATCAACAATCTCTTCAGAAAATGGTAAGAGAAAACACAGGCAGCCCACGCTAAGCAGTCTTTGAGGCAGAGTGCATCAGCTGTGGAGAGGACCTCCAGCAGAGCTCTGACGCAAAACCCTAAATCCAGCTTGGAAAATGTAAGTTCAATGTGTTTACTGACCATTTAGTAACCTGCAAATAATGTACATTTTACCATGTGCACTGAAACAAAATGATGCCAAAAATGTGTGTTGAAGGGAGAAGTGGAGGTGGGAAAGAGATTTAAAAAAAATGAATGAGACCAAGAGGGAGAATCACTGATCTGGCTTTTTTTTTTTTTTTTTAGCTCCAATGTCATACATGATTTAAATCTCCATTAGCAAGCTTTCTGTGCCTTTGACAAGAAATCAGGGAGAATCAAAAACTTGGGTCAGAGAATAAGAGTTGGGGGTGAAGGGCAGAGAGGGAAAACTAAAAAGAAGGATAGGATGGGGAAGTGGGAAAGACACAGACACCAAAAAGACAAAGATGGAAGGACAAAAGATGAGGAAGCTCAAAGAGAATTAGAGTTTTTCATCAGCTATTCCACTGCCCTCATGGTTCATAATTACATGACAGGTACTGATTATAGTTTGACCTCTTGAGGGAGGTTGAAAAAGATGCAAAAGTGCACAATGATTTTTTAAAATCTTAAACTAGTTTATATAAATTAGCATAAATTAGTTACTTGTTTTGTAAAATTTTGATTTGTAACCTGCTTTAGCTAAATTGTCTTTCATTAAACTCTTAGTAGGAAGGAAATGCCAGACAAACGTGTGCAGGATTGTTTGGCCTTGGTGGAGGTATACACTCTACTGGGTGCCGTTCCAATTTATTTTAAAGTTTCCTTTCCTAAACTTTCCTAAAATTGTATTTGTTAGTATACATTTTATTTAAAGACAATCTAAAGAGAAGCAATCATATTTAAAGTGAGCATAAAAGTAGTGAGAGAGGAGAAAGTACAATATAAAAACACTGAATGGCAAGAGAGCAAAAGTTACCTCTCTGTTGTTACTACTCAGTAATGTTGGTGCAGTGGTAATTAAAGCTTATTGTACACTGTGCAGACAGCTTCCTATAATGCATCAAATATAAACTGGCAGAGACAGAGAGGCAGAGAGCAGAATTGAGGAGGACATTTTATTTCATCCAGCTTGAAAGTGGAGGGTGTTGACTAGTTAGGGACCTTGATCTGTTTGTAACATTTTCAAAGGCCTGGCTTTGAGATGAGTTTGACTGACAGAGCAAATCACTGACAAGACGACTGAGCCATGTTCATCTTGTCTTTTATCCTCCTCTCTCCTTTTATGACTGATTTATTCTCTGTGTTATGTCTGCCTTTCTGTCTGCTGTCTCCTTTAATCGCTTCCTTTCTCATCGCTGCTTTTGCACCTTTTGCACCTTTTGCAAACCCATTATATCCCTCCCTCCTTTTAACTCTCATTCTCAGTTTCTCTTTTTTTTTCACACCAGCCATCCTCTCTCTGTTAACCTATAGCTCTCACTGGCGAACCAGACTCTACATTTACTGTAAACACAGCACAGCATGGGTTAGTACAAGTTTGATATAAGTGTAAATATATTCTGGAGGCAAATGTGCTGTAGCACCAAACACACTTTTACTTGACTCAGCGGTGTGGCACACAAATCTGGACCCTGTACATATGCAGCCTCAGTGGGAACATCTTCCCCCTTTAACACCTCCATTGCCTCTAATTCTCTTTCTTTTCTGATTCTACTTTCCTGATTTTACTTTAATTAAACAATATAATTGCTTCAGTTAATCTAAAGTCTTCAGCATCAGCACAATTAATGAGGGCTGAGAGGCTCTAACATTATTTTAGATATAAGAAAGAGTCAGTCACACTGTTTAATCTGAGGCAAAAAAAAAAAAAAGAGAAGCACTTTCAGTCTTTGAGAACATCTATTGTATCTTCCCATGGAGTGTAAATTCAGTTATGATGAGTCACTTTGGACAAAAGCTTCTGCCAAATAAATGCTGGTGTACTGTACTCCCATGCCGCGAAAAGCACTCATGTAAGGTTAGGTTTAGGCATTAAGCGTGATGATCGGTTAGGGTTAAAATAACAGGAAATCTACACAGTGTTTCATCATGTTATGTATTCTATAGAGAAAGTCACTTTTTGAGTGATCTGTCCAACAGACAATTAGTAAACTACATTATAAATTCAGAAACAAGCCAGAGTAGAGTTTTTTACACTTGCTAACTGATGAGTTACCACTTAGTTGTTCTGACAAATGGAGGAGCTGGAGGCATTTGTTCTGACGTGTAAAATTAATGCTCAAACCTGCCTGCAATGGTTACTAAACGACTAAATGACAGCTGTGTATTTAGCCATGTTGTTACAAAAAAGTATGTTGTACTGAGTGCGCTGATGGACAGCAGAGAAGGGAAATATATTTGTAGGAAAGCTTTGAGAACTTCTCTGTCTGACATTTGATATGAGATTTGGGTGTACAAAAAAAAGAAAAGAAAAAGCTCATCATTGTCGGTGATGCTGTACCACAACACTGTAACTGCCCTAGTCACAAACTTTTGACAGACACGCACAGTAAGTTTGATATGTGACAGCCTTTTGTGCTCGCATGCAAAAAAAACCTAAATCATTAAGAGAGAGAGAGACGGTGTAAAGACGAGGAGAGATTAGTAAGCATGTCTAGTTTTCTACCTCACTGCTTTCTCATTAAGAACACATTCTACACTTGCAGTAAGCCCTCAGGGTGCACACACACACATATTGAGATTCAGACAGAGGCATATACACACACTACAATGACCTAAACTCACAGACAATAACTCCCTTAGACCCCTTTTTTCATTTTGTATATTTTCTGCAAATAACAGAATAACAGTCAGGCAGCCAGTGAAGGAGAACAGGAAGAAAGAGAAAAAACAGATAGAAAAAGGAGGAAAAGGAGAGATATCTATTCCTGTGTCGTCTCAGCGGGAGCACCCCAAAGTGGAAACTCATTAACTACTGCCTCTCCGAAAGCGATATTACAATTGGCGTGACTAAAAAGGCAAACAATTTAAATTGTTAATGCCCAGCAATCAGCCAGAGGGGGGAGAGAGGAGGGAGGGCGAACACACAGTGAGAGAGGAGGATGGGGGTGGGGTTGGGGGGGGTGCACATGTGGCTGGTATAATCGTGTTCAGAGAGGAAACAAGGCATCAAGAGTGAAGCCCGCTGACTATTTTAATGCCAATATTTGCACTTGGCTTTATGGTGGCGATTTTAAAACAGTATTTAGACCATGTAACAGTAAAACACACCACTGATGTTCATCAAGTTATTGCATTTTTCATGCAGAATCTGGTGAAAAAAGGTGGTGCACAAAATGGTGCACTGCATTCAATTCAGGTGGGAAAGCAGAACTGCACCGTTAAATCCTACCATAAATATGTAGAGTTGGCAGCCAGTATCAGTCTTAGAATGGGAACAAAAATTCTGTGACATTTCCTACAACTTGCTCCTTCATGTTGACCAATAGATGACTCTCTGGCATAAAACATGGTAATAGGTATTAGGGTAATATCGCCATCCATCAGTTTTGCATGGTCTCGACAGAGCATTTAAAATTTCTTGACTTTTCTCTCTGACGACACACTAGGACGTGACTGATTGATGATTATTCAGGGTCAAACCTGTAACGCTGCCGGTCTCCCAGCCAAGACACTGCTAGAATTTATGTCACTATGATTGCCTAATCTGACATTTGACCTGTAACAGACTAGCAACCTGTGGATGGATAGACGGATGGATGGATGTATGAAGGGGATGATAAATGGAGGAGCAAGATAACTGAGACAAACTCTAACACAGCAAAAACAGAAGAGGGAAACGGTCATTTGTTTGAGTTACAATGAGGTTTAGAGCAGCGCTGAAGGATGTTTGACAAGAATAACTCCACTAACTGGAAGGTTACAGTTTCCGTACTGGAGTGAAACAAAAAGCCTATAAAAGGCTAATGTGGCTACATGAACCATGAATGGGACTCACTAAGTGAACAAACTGAAGCACATTCAACACTTGGCTTCAGGTGCATGAACATCTGCCCCACACCACACACACACACACACACACACACAACCACATCATCATCATGCACACAGTGGGAAAAACACACTGGAATATGAACATTAACATGGATATGTAAGACACACAAATGAACAGACTTTCAGACAAAGGCACACAAACACATATTAAATGTTGGAGGCAAATGGAGGCACATTATGTGCTTACTGCAAAGTGCAGCACTGTTTTGAACATAATGTTACAAAGAAGTAGTCGCAGCACACACCTAGATATAATGCATATAATGCGTGCATAAACATTTTGATACAACATATACATATACTTATATTTTTAACTTTCTACTGACAGAATGGGCATTAATTCAAATACTTAACTATTCTATATCTAGGTAAACAAAGTTACACAACTATCACTTTGCAGATAACATCCTTGACCAACTGTCTGACCCCTATACAGCAGTCAAAACAATTATCACAGGTACATGCGAAACAGAGCACACCATCTGTGATCTTGAAAGGCCACTGGATGTCTCAGACACTGCAGGCAGAAAGCTCCTGTCAACAGCAGTCCAAGTCAACATATCATTATTATATAGCCTAGGGTGCAAGCTTATCATCTGATGCAGTTATATCAGGGTTCACATACTGCCACTGCCTGCTTTCCACATTTTAAATTAGTCAAAGAAATTATTCTAATTTCATCCAAGGTGTGTTTCACTGATGTTGCAGCATTGTCAGAATCAATAATTTCTATCAATATTAATTTTTTTTAGTGTTTTGTCGCTCCACATCACCCTTTGGAAAAATGTTCTGTTTTTGCCTTTCTCAGTGGTTAAACACTTCCACAGCAGCATTTAAATTTCTGTACTTAGATCTGTTTAACTATTCTCTGTTTCTGTTAGCAAGTGCTTCCCTCTTGCCCACAGCCCCCAATGACAACACATCTTCTGTGGCATTGCCAGGGCATGTATGCTAATCAGAACCAACAGGCAATCACATCCAATTTAGACGAAAGTGGTATCCATTATCTATTGTATGAATTTTGGACTGTTTGGCTATTTGCACAGCACAAACCTGTGCCAGTGCAATTCTTCCACTTGTAAGCTTTAGCTTCTTTTAAATTTATTCTTTGTCTTTCAGCTTTGAAAGTCTGAGGAAAATGACATGTCTGCAACATGCAACAAAATAATAATCAAACATTAGTAGTCAAAGCTCTCAGTCACCTCTAAAATCAGTTTGAATGTAACTTTGTTTTAAAGGTTTCCTACCCACCAGGATATCTTGCTCATCAGCAAACAGTTAGAGAAGCATCCAACTTCCCCAGAGCTAAATGTCAAAGACAAAAGTTCATCCAAAGAGTATGAATTTTAAATCAACATGTTGATGACATGCATTACCCACTAATGAATCTAAATTCTGAAGAAATGTCTACTTCACTTGGCCTTTGGCACTGTATGCCAACATGACACCACATATTTTAGGGTAATTTCAAGCTAAAAAACAATCTTAGAGCTCCCACTTCCACACAAATGAAAAGTAACCAGGTGCAGAACTGTTCTGAATCTGGTACAATATAATGTCTGGGCTTACAGACCAATAATTACACACTTTCTTTCTGAAGGACATACTTCAACAAAAAAAACACAAAAAAACGAAATTCTGCAAAACACTGGAGCCTTGGTTTTGCTTTATTACGAAAGTCCTCAAAAGGATCCTTCAATTACGCTGCAATACCTGACTCACTCCCAGCCGTTCCTTTCTCAGAAGGGATTGATATTGCCAGAAAAGACTTATTTTACAGGCATTATTCCAGAGCTTTGTATTAAAACTCCCCTGAAAGGCCTGCAATCGCAGTGTTCAAAGCTTGTAGAGACAATCACGGAGCAAAAGAAGGTCATGTCAATGGGAGGATAAAAAATCCTCTCCTTTTTCACACTGGAGAGGGGGAATAGATAGTAGGTTTTTCATACTCCATGGAATTGAAATCTGAAGCTGGGGCAGAGGCAGGAAAAGGCAAACTGAGCAGTGAGCAATTTAGCAGTGATTCTCAACCTTTGTCAGCCTTCAAAAAAGAAGCGACACCGGAAAAACATGACACAGATATTGGATACAGTTAAAAGTTCTTGTATCTTTGGGGACAAATAATGGTTACTATGAAGGACTTTTCCCCTCAATTTGTGTTTTGGTCATGTGATGTGGTGAACCAATTCCTTCATGTTAAAAATAAACACATCAGTTGTCTTTGCTCTACCCCTGCCAGGGTAACCCAACACCTCCCAGTCACAGAAGAAGAGACACTCAGTTTGTGTAATCATTAGATTTCTGCCAGATTCTTTCATCACTCCTCTAAAATCATGACCCCCTTACACATACCAAGGCCCTGACTTAGCCATTGGTATGAAGGGAGCAAAAAAAACAGATACAGATGAAGAGATGGAGAGATAGATAGATGTTACTAAGGCTCTATTTGATCTGAAGAATTCAAAGAGAAGTCTTGGAGGACAGTGCTGAGAAGTGTGAAGTAAGAGAGGGAGAAAAGGCAGCATGAGGAGCTGCAAATGGTGAGGCAGAGTGAATGTGTGTGTGTGTGTGTGTGTGTGTTTCTTTGGCATGAGATTGACTATCAGAAAGAAACCGAGAGGGAGAGTATTTGTGTGCTTGGCTTTATGCAATTGAAAAAGAGAAAAGCTTAGAGGAAGAGGACAACAAGCGCCAATATAAAACGGAGAGAACTCGAGACTAAGAAGAAAGAATCTTTTCAGGCAGTGATCCCAAAGACTCATTTTTACCCTTCCATTTGAATTCTTTGTGAATCTGTAGAATCTGCAACAGCTTCACAGCTATAAAAATAACTTAGAGTATTATTCAAGTGGAGAGGTTTAGACTGGTGTGACTGGACATACAGTATGTTAAGATACATAGGTATCTATGTAAGGTGGGTTTGTCTGCATAGCACTTTTCAACAACATGGCAATTCAAAGTGCTGAACACACAACAAAGCATTAGGACAAGATTTACACAGGATTTAGACAGAAAATAGATAAAGAAATTCCTAATAAAAGACTTGAAATGTGCCAGTAAAATTCAACAGAGATTATCAACTTAAGCAAGCATGTAATGAGCAAATTTCATGGCAATCTGTTCATCAGATTAGAAAATTTGGCCTTGTCGTGGAGTTAGAATTTCACTCATCCTCTGGGGATCATAAATTACCACAGAAAATTTCATGTTTTCAATTTTACACATCAGTTTGTTTTCAAATTTTTTATCTGAAGGTGGAAGCACAGGAAAAGTTATTTCAAGTCTCACTCTGAGGACCTCAGCATGCATACTGATTTTTATTTCAGTTGACCAGAAGATAAGGACTACAACTCTCTGGAAGCATCAACCTGACCAACTGACCAACCTGCTAAATTACATTACTGCTCTTTTGCTCAACTTGCTGGGCAAGAAGAAAAATATACACACAATATACAAGTTAAAATTTTCATTAACACATTTAAAAAAATCTGCCATCCAGAAACCTTTCACGATGATCCTGATGTGTGATCATTTTATTCCTTGTGAAAATTAGCACTGCAAAATTAAAATACAGCCCAAAACAAAATGTCTTCAAGCAAGGAGAGAATTTCATAATCTATTTCACAATTTCATGATCTATTACTTAAGCTGCAGAACCACTAAGTTCTAACATCTGGAAATTAGTGTATTGGACCCTACATTTCTCATGATGTAACTCAAGAGCATCGAACATTAGACCTTCCATGTCTGTCCTTCCCTGGTTTGCAATACAGGACTTCTGTTATAAATTTGTAGTCTCTAAACCTAAGATGAAATGACTCATGCAGTGCCACTTGAATTGTTTTCTTATCTTGTGAGAACAAAGCTGCCCTCTTCAGCTACATGCATTATACAAGTGCTTTCACAGGCTGAGCAGTACTAACCAGGACCATGACTGATTTTCATGTGTACAAGCAGTGGAAAGCCCCAGTAATATGCTGTAATCTCAGATTGCCCTCACACACGCAGCTTTTTGCTGCCATGTAATCATGGTAAAACGTGATCTTTTTACTGTAAATATAAATCATCTTTTTAGCTTTTGGTCAAACCCCAAATCATTGATGACAAAATAATTTCTGGAGTTGTAAACATAATAAACCAATCACAAGATTGTATTTAGTTTTCACAGCAGTACTGGAATTTGTCTGTGAAAGCCGTTGGTAGTTTTCAGTTAATCTGAAGACTTTTTAAATTCATCCCTGTTCTTACAAATATTCATACATTCAGAGATACACCAGCAAATTGGTAGGTTATACAGAAGACAGATATGATGGAAGAAGAAATACTAAATGGAGGATAAATGCACAAATGATGACTTGTATACATGTTATTACCTAGAGCTTGATGGGAACCTTTAAGAGAGGACAAGGGGTGGGGGGATCCAATCATTGCTGGATTGATTTTCCACAAAACCGAGAGAAACAATTACAGGCCTGAGAGCAGCGTGGGGAGTCTGGTGTTAAAAGACGTTTAGAGAAACAGGGATGCACTATCGATCCACGCTCATTCCCACACATTGGTAAACACTTTGCATTAAAAGGTGCCAAATTGCTCTTCGCCGCACCAGAGTGTTGCCTTGTGGGTAAGCAATAATAGACACAACAATGTTGAGAGAGTGACTGGTGGAACACACACACCATTAAGGACAATCACAAGTCTAAACGCAGGGGTTAGGCATCAGGATGGAATGAAAAATGAATGACGAGATGTACAGAAAGAAGAAAGAATAAAGCATAGACTTTGACTGACAGGACTGCAGTCCTAATCAGCCCACGGCAGTTGAATGTCTAGTATCAAATATATCAGCACTTACTTTGTAAATTCAATTTTCATGGTGTTGTTCTGCATACTATACATAATAATGATGATTTGTGTAGCAGTTTTATACAGACACATGTTGTAATCTGCATGATGTAAAAAAAACTGCTTCACAGTGTAAGGAAACCCAAATGGCAGACATGGATGTATGACTCGACAAAACTGTAAACTGTATTACATGGATAAGGTTCGTTGTCAGTATTTAAAAAAAAAAAAAACTTACTTTGTACAACATCTGTGCATGCAATTACACACACAGACCACCTGTAAACCTGCTTATCCATGGATTCATCCAATCAGCCACTTCTGTGGCAGCACTGCCATGTATAAAATCATACAAATTCAGGTCAGGAGCTTCAGTTACAAAGCATCAGATTGGGGGAAAAATGTGATCTCTGTGATTTTGACTGTGACATGATTGTCGGTACCAGATGGGCTGGTTTGAGCATTTCTGAAACTGCTGATCTCCTGAGATTTTCCACATACAACTCTGCAGTTTACTCAGTTTGCTGCCAAAAACAAAAAACATCCAGAGAGCATCAGTTCTGAGGAAGATGAGAGTGGGCAGAGGAGAATGGCCGGACTGGTTAGAGCTGACAGAAAGGCTCAGATAACCACTCTACAACTGTGATGAACACAACATCCAACCTTGAGGCAGATGGACCTCAACAATAAATTCTTATGTTTACTTACAATCATGCTGAACTGGATTAATCCTTCAGATATTTGGTGATTCCAAATCCACTTTTCAACCTCTGGTTTGTTTGCTCAGTATGGTTTAAACAGTGATCATTTTGCCGATCAGTTGTTAAATATGCTTCTTTTGGTCAAACTGAGGAACTCTGAAGAGACTATTGTGGAGAAACTAGAGTTTTTGGAACACACAGAACAAACAGATCAATTGCAGAGATCTGGATTATGTTGCAGGAGAGGTTTGAGAAGCTTGTATGGATGTTTAAATAACATTTTGACATGGTTTCACATGTTTTTTTAAATGGATCCCTCCACTGAAATCCACTGTAACTGCTGCGAATCCAAGAGAACAAACTTTTCAGAGCCACTTTTCATACCTAAAGACACTGAGTATTTGATACTGAAAAGACGGTTGTATTGATCTGTCTTTGTATTTTGCCAGTTAGTGGATACCATTTCTGAAACAAATCTGTTTGTGCTGGTACTATATATGGCATTTGTGGTGAAAATATTTTAAGATTCCAGCATAGTAGTTTTCAAAACCTATTCAAAGTTCTAGTAGGTTGTGTGGAAAAAAAGGATGACTGATGATCAAAAGTTTATATTGGACATAATGCTGCTTGGATGTGGTTGTATTGATTTTTGTTTGCCTTTTCTGTCTATTTTCGTTTCTTTCCTCTATTCTTCTATTTCTCCCTGTCACTCTATTCCCCAACTTTTCAACCATCACCTTCATTTGTCTTTGTATACTTGTTGTCTCTCTCCCTGTATGTGGTAAATGTTGTGTGTGTGTGTGTGTGTGTGTGTATTTGTTTGTAACCATGTCAGTCTGCCCAGTTCAAGTCTCCAGTGACAGTCTGTATTATTGAGGTTTGCCTTCATTAAGAGAGAGACAGAAAAAGACAGAGACGAGACAAACATGAAACAGAAGTCACAAAGGGAGTTAAAGGGAAAGATGAATACAGATAGAGAAAGAAGAGATAGTGTAGAAAATAGGAGAAGAGAGCAGTTTACAAGTTTAATTAACTCTATTCTATCCTTTACTCCTCTCCATGTCTCTTTACTCTCTTTCTCTTCTCATTAAGCCCAAAAAGTGCAGAGCTGTGAGCAGATTGTCCACACTGAGAATGCAGATGATGACCACAGGTCCAAAAACCTTTTTCCCAAACACATTAGGTCAAGAAAAACTTTAACTGTCTCAAAGAGCCTGATCAATTCATGGTTTTTGTGTACCCTGAAATGCTTTATGGTCCTGGTACATGTGTCCTTTGTGTAACTTTCATTGGAGGATCTACAGGTTGTGTGATTTAGATGCTGCCACTAAAAGTTGCAGTGTTGCTTTTCAGCCATAGGTCATCTCATAGGTTTTAATTATCTCATTGTTTCCTCTTTACTCATTCCCTAACATTTTCTTTCTCACTCCTTTTCTCCCCTCTTCTCCTCTCTTATTCTCCCATTCTCTCGCCTTCTCTGATTTCCTTTTCTCTTATTCTTTTCCCCTGCAAACATCTCTTTCTCTCCCTCTCCTTCCTTCTCCTTCTCCTCTCATCTCCTTTGGCACCTCCACTGTCCCCCATCACCATCTGAACCAATTGAAGGCTGTGGATTTGCAAAGCAGCCCTGGCTCAGCCAATGACAGACCACAGCAGATTTGGCTGAGAATTTGTCTTCCCCAAAGCTGCTTGTGACAACAGGCAGGTTCAAGGTTATGAGAGTTAATACACACACACGCACGCACGAACACAGTCACAGACCCTGAAGCAGGAGGTGCAGGACGCTCTGGCTTTGTGCCGAAATAAAAGAACAAATTAGATTTGAGAGAGAGGGGCTGAGGGAAGGAGACAGACAATGAGAGGGTATCCCATAGAGAAGGAGGACTGTTGTGTGTGTGTTGTGTGTGTGTGTGGTAGAAAAGAAAAAGAGAGAGATAGTAAGAACTCTAAGAAGCCCAAGAAAATCCAACTGGAATAAAGGAGATGCATAATAAACATGTCGTGAAGAAAAAAATCATCACTATGAAATCGTAAAGCTGAATTGAGTATACAAAATCATCAGAGTCGCTGACTAAATCAGCATTATTTTGCTTTGAAACTCCCTATTGTACACATCCTTAATACTGAACAGACAGTATCAAACAGCACAATAATGTTGTGGCAGTCTGAACAGTAAAGCAATCGTTTAAACAAGACTGGGTAAAAACCTGGCTGAACTTAAAAAGGCTGGACCATGTATGTGCAGAGTACATGTCATGTCATGTCACGGACATTTGCGTTTCTAAGTCTGCTGTTTTGGTCCAAAAAATCTGAAAAGTCTGAACAGACAGACTCCGGTTCGACTCCCGATCCGGCCGGACCTTTACTGCATGTCATTCCCCCACTCTCTCCCTGTTTCCTGTCTCTCTCTCACTGTCCTATAAATAAAGGCAAAAAAGCCCCCCCAAAAAACAAAACAAAAAAAAAACATAATAATGAATCTTGACTACATGGTTACCAAGAAAATGATTCAAATGTCAAAGTGATTTGTAATTCCCATATTGAATGCTTAAGACCAGTAATATTTTTATTTAAACATATTTTTGCATGTATCTCTGAATTGGCATTCTTGTCCTCTCTCAGTATCTCAATGTTTCTGCCTAAAAGCCTTTAAAAATCTGTCTCTTTAGTTTGAATTCTACTCGAGTCATACCTCACTGTCAGAGAGCCTTTCCCTGTGTTTTTTTTAGTGACAGGTGTTAAAATAACTGAAAAAAAAGAAACAGAAACTTTTCCACGCCATTTTTTTTACCTATCATTTCATTTACTCTTAATGACAAAAAGGTTTTAAAAAGTAAAAATTTCCCCAGTCAACTTTTCCATTAAAGAAATAAGCATGACATGACTGTAAATGGGGAATGCATTAAAAAGATAATTTATTCTCAGTCATTATTTAAGTTGAATGTCTGACTGCTGATCCAGAAGCTTTCCATCTCATTTTAAATACATTATTCAAATGGCACAAGCTCATCAATGACTGTTTTAGTTGAAGATGACTGAGTGGCCATCTGTGGCTCAGATTGTGTACATGCTCTCGCTTTGTTTCTTTGAGATTGATCAGGACCAGTGTACATTTGAATATGTGCACATGTGCTTCAAAATTGTGTCAACAAAGTATAAAAAGACATGAAAAGTGATTTCAGGTGGATTTTGACTCATTAGACAGCTATTTAATATGAACTAAAACTATAACTCTACGCTCAACACTAGCAGCTCTTAGGCAGAGTGCTGATTTGAGGTAAATGTTGTTAACAACATGGCCACAGGATGACAATTAATACTGGGTCATAGTTCTGTGGTTTCTGTGGATCTTCATCAACGGTTTGTGTCTTTATTGAATACATCCATACATATTCACAGAGCTGGTGTAAAAGTAAGTGAAGCTTTTGATTTAATAAGTAGTTGAATCTTCTTGGGCAGCAATAACCTCAAACAAGCTCTTCCAGTACCATTGGATCAGACCTGCACAACAAGCTTCCGCTGCGGCGTCCTGCCATGGACACCATGCTCCATGATTTATGTATAGCAGACTCATGCACAGAGAAGCTCAAGCTCCAGTGATTCCTTCTTTTTTACCTCTCTGAGCATCTGCACTGTGCCTTTCCAGTCATCTTAACTGGGCACCCACTTTCTTGGGTGAGCATCACAAGGCACTAAATCGTCACAGTGGACTGATTAATATCTAAATGCTCTGAGATTACTTCATTATCCTTTCCAGTTTTATGCAAATAAACAATTCATTCTGTGAAGCATGTTTCACATCAGCAGATTCTTCTAGTGAATAGTATTTTTGGTGTTTGTTAATAATTTTAACTGAGACAAAAGATGTGACTGTATTGTAGGACAAATGTATACAGGAATGCAGATAATTCCAGTGGGCCCGCTTACTTTTGACCCTCATTTTCTACCTATCTATCTATCTATCTATCTATGTCTGTCTTTTTTTTTAATTCTCCATCTGTTTCATAGAGTAGAGAAGAGAAAACGATGGACTGCTCTGGACTTTGTAGCTTCTGGTTATTTTATAAAACATGTATTGAAGATACACACACAGAGCAGAGATACCTACTGTGGGCATTATGCACACAATTATTTGCACACACGCACACCTCACCTCACAGTAACTTTGACACTCCCTGCTGTAATAACTCCCTTTACAGACATCAAAGACTGACACGAGCCCAGGATGGGAGAAGATTGTTTGTGTTTTTCTGTGTATGTGTGTGTGTGTCTTTAAAGGCCTGAACAGTCAAAGAATGTGAGCTGTGATCTGTCCATGCACTCATGCTTGCATGCCTGCAGATAAATCTGAAGGTATCTCAGGGGTCGAAAACTAAGTGCAATCATTTGTGTTGGTGTGTGTGTCTGTCTGTGTGGTTGGAAACTCTTAGACAAAAGGAAAATTGTTTTGTTCCATATAAACTTTGACTCCAAACATTTCTTTGTCTTACTTTCAAAGGATCAAAGGATGTCTGCTGTGTCCTCCCTTCTGAGCTCTCGCAAATTTAGACAGCAGCTTATAGATCACTGTACACAAAAGCAGAGAGGGTTACAAACACAAACACACACACACACAAATCGCTGTGCACAAAACAGAGAGGGTTACAGAGAGAGAGAGATCATTGTACATAAAGCACAGAGGGTTACAACAAATATAGAGCCTCTCAGAAGTGGTGTTTGGACCGTCTGAAAGCAAAGATCTTTTCCGACATTCGGAGAGAAGTCTCTGTTCACTCTTGAACAACCACCATCCCTGCTGCTGCTAGGATGGCTGTAGCAAACAGATCGACTGCTTTTTAAATCCACAGCATCTTTTAGTATTCTATATACACCAGAATATGTAGCCTTCAAGGCTTTGGTGAAGACCACCTGAGTCTAAATATGAGTCAGCACAAAGTCCAAATGGGCTCTCAGACATGACTGGTACTTATCAAACTGAACAATGCCCATTCAGTATTCATTGTATTGCTGTCCGTTTGTTGAGTGAACTGAAATTAAAATAAGACAATGGTATAAGCTAAGTATGACATCCTTAGACATATTTCTGCATCTAACTTCACGTCTAAAATAACTTGATTATATTACGGAATTTGCACCTCCATCGGGGACTGATGGCTGCCTCTCCAGTCTATGAGTAGCAAGCAATGCTGGGAAGGAAAGGCACAAAAGAAACCCAACGAAAAAGGCCAACTGACTTTGTCAAGACCAGAGGCTGAACAGGGGAGACAGGTGGCAAAGAATGAGGCAAGTCTGAGTCAAAACACCCACAAGACCAAGACAAGTTTGAGACATCAGGGAAAAAAAAAGTCTTGAGGACAAACTCAAGTACAGCTCTGGAAACTGTGTGCCAACTACAGGTGTAATATTTCATTTCCTGTAGGCTGTGTATTGCTTTCTTGTACCAGCAGATACTCCTGCTCTCCAATCCTCACTATGACAACCAGCCTCTCTTTCCCTAAATGTGAGCGAGCCTCTAAACATACAACTTGGCTTTTCCAGCGTGGTAGACAACACACATGTACAACCCTTATACACAATCCCAACAAGAATAAAGCAGTTCAAAAGATTTGGGTAATAACTGTAACACATTCTGTAGTTTAAAGGGAGCCCAAAAGGTAAAAATGCTAAATAGCTAACATTAGTGAATCTAGAATTTTCAGTATGGACAGCTCACTCAACATTTTTCTCAGAGTAATTACATTCAACTCCCAAAGGAAAACTTCACAGAAAATTTATGTTTTTTGAAAATATATAAAGCAAACATGGTTTGTTTCACAAAAATTGGTGGTTAGACAAGGTGATAAATGTTGAGTGCTACAATGAGTCCTTCTTCACAGATCCTGTCTCTGTAACTGATTGAGCTGCCTGCACACAATTTTTTGTTGTTGTTGTTTTTATTTTACCCACTAATGCTGAAGCGAACACACAATATGATCAATCAATAACCAGCTGACCTGAATCTCATAAATCCTGATGCATCATTGTGCACTGATAGTTCAGTTTAGTTTCTAAGTGACATTTTTAAGTTACCTCAGTTATCAAATATGCAGCCATTACTGTGTGACTGCTGCTCTTTTACAATGAAATTGGATGTTATATTTTAAAAAAGTGTACAATCCTCCTGCCACAAAACACTGTGGTAAATCCTGCAGTTGGGCACAACAAAAGTAAACTGCTACATGTGCTAGCAAAAATGCAAACATTTTGAACATCCTAAGCATATAAATGGACTCAATGCACTCAGTGTGGTTGAGAAGTTTGGACATTTGGCTTGTCAAATGAATCCACTTTTCAGAGCCACCTGTCAAGCTTACAAGCAGTAAATGTCTGACCATAAGTTCTTGGTGGAGTATCACTTTAAGGTTTGATCCATTGCTTACCATTAGCCAAGAAAATTAGCCATCAGTCTGCACATGCCATGTGTAATTAGTTGGAGGATTTTGAACCAATTTGTGATGTCTCAATTTTTAGGGATGGGATGCACTTGAGTTGCATACCCAATAAGTAATTCAGGCTGATAAACCTGTGTATATAGAGTGTGGTTAGAGTTAGAGTTTTTAAGTTCTCTTGGCTGAGGACATGCACATCAGTTTGCATGGCAGCAGGACTGTTTCATAGCCACTTCAAATATCAATCAGTTACCATTACTGCAGCTAGTCTCCCATATTTACCAGATTGCTCTGCAGTTATTCAAACTGACACAGTCCATATGAGTGACTGATTGAGGGTGTCCTTCATATTTTTTACCTTGTCCCTTTGTGATGAGAAAAACTCTAAACCCTGCTGTCTCATTACTGGAGACTGTAATCAATCTGAGGGAGGAGAAAACAGTATGAGCCGTCTGAGGAAAAAAAAATCAAGTAATCAATGGAATGGAAAACAAGTTTTGAAACCTTTTTGTTTTGTTTTGAAAATACTTTTTCATCCAGCAAAAGTTAACTAAGTACATTTTCACAGTCATACCTCTGCATGTGTGTAACTGTTTTTACAGTATAGTTTTGTGTGGGCTACGGCATTTAAAAATTAGGGTAAAGCGAGGGACACCTCTATTGAGAACTATATATGAATTATTCATGATAAGATCTAATTAAATAATTAAAGCAAAAAAATGCAATTGATTTCTGGGTGCAACAGACTCGGATCATCGCCATAAGCTTGTAAGAGTGAGAAATATGTATTTTATTCACACATATTAATCAAAACATATATTTTGCAACCAATGGGCTTTGTGAAAGAACATTTTTGAATGTTTGAATGACTTGTCATTGGTTTAGTCATACAAGTGTTCCAAAGTCATTCAGCAAACTTTCCTATAACTGCAGAAACATTTTATTTCTTTCTCATTTCAACTTGATGCCTGCCACCTGTACAAAGAGTAGGTGAGTAAGTCAAAATCATTAACATAATTGATGCGTCCAAGGCTTTTGTGGGCACAAAAATGTTACCTAAGAGTAAAAAGATGTACTTAGCACTGCAAAGTTCTAAAAACCCAATATAAAAAAGAATGGCCTTAGATCAAGGTAGATGCTCAAAAAAGCAAAAAGACCCTTAACTAAAATGGGAGGCGATCAAGGGAATGAGACAGAGAAGACCTGACACTATGGGTCATGTTATGAAATGGCCTCTGTGCCATTTCCGCGGACAGAGGTGAGCTGTTAAGTAAGTTTATGATAATACCTTTCTAATTATGTGTGTGTAAGGCTGTAAAGAAGTGGATTATGCAGTGTTTCTAAAGGATGTTTTGATGCCCTTTTCCACCTGAAAACTGAGTGTCACCTTAAAAAATATATCCAGATCAGGGTTGGGGTAGTTGTGGATAGCTACCAAGTTAAGAATATAGACATATTTACACTGTGTTAGAAGTTTTGCCCATTGTGTATTACACTTTCATGTCTCCTCACTGTAGATGATGAGTTTTCTGACTGACTGACTGACTGAATCTCCTTGGAGCAAAGCTTTTCTGGGTTACAGAGACAGTGAGGGATTACATTTCCCTGGTGCCAAGACGTTAAAATCCCCGTTATTATTAATAAACCCCTGAAACCCGCGGGACACCCCCACCCCACCATCCGTTTATTCTCCTATAATGGACTCATTAATTGACTCATTTAAATCTGTCTAATTATTTAATCAATTTAATTCAATTTAGCTGATTGCACACTTCCCATTTAGCATCAAGTACATGGTCTTGAGAGGGGGTTGGAGGTAAGGAAAGAGAGCAAGAGAACTGACGAATAAATGTGTTTCATGGTAATAACCGTTAATGTGCAGGCTAATTACGGAGGTAAATTGATCATTTTGTCTTAATTGATTTAGGCTTGTTAAAAGGGCACCGCGCCAGCTTCGTTAGTGCGCCGTGAGCACTTTATCTGGATGACAGTAATTGGAGGTGAATGCTCTTGTTTCTTGTCTTTCTCTGCCCTAGCTAAGCCTGCAAGACATCCATCATAACTAATGGACATGTACTGTAAATCTGTAATTGAAAGAGAATCTAGAAAGAATTCCGGCAGAGAGGTTTTCAAGGCGAGGTATGAGCCGACCAGGGCCAATTTATCATCACTAGACATTTTCACTTGAAAATATACCAATTTTCTCAGCTGGACTTATGAAATAGTTTCTGATCATATGTTACGTATTAACACAACTGCCTCTTGTTATTTTGTCTTGCTAGAATGTAGATTGGGTGAGGCAGAGTGTCAAAAGCCCCTATCTCAGTGACCTGCTCTCTGGTGCTGGATGTGTCTTCCAGGGCCAGCCAGCTGCTGGTCCTGCTCTCTCTCAGAACATTTTGATAATCCCAGTTGCTGGAGATAATTCTCAAACCACATCGTCAGCAGTTTTCTGGACTGTTTCTCAAAAAGTGTGAAGACTGTTCACAGTGTGGTCTGTGAATTATTCAGAGAGGCCAGGGTATAATTCTGGAAAGAAGTGTTACTGTTGAGTTTTTCAAATGGAATTTTTCATTGCTCTGAACACAAAAAAAAAAGTTCTATTCAACCCCAGGGAACAAAACTCACAAATCTTAGAGAGTGAGAATAGAAAAATAAGCAGATCTGTAATATGGGTTAACGGATCATTTATGATATGATTTTGGATTAGAGGGAGCATTTTACTAAATTGGAACCACAATTTAAATGAAACTAGTCATCACAACCCAGCTCTAGTATCAGCCTTATACTCTCCTGGTACAAAACACCAAATGACAGATGCCAGAATAGTTCATAAACGTAGCTCTGAGATGAAACTCAATGAAGTGAGTATCATCTTAGCCTCCAGTGAAAGCCCTGACTGGGCCCTGCAGGGGAAACTGGAGTTTTTGGTCCATGTCTACTTGGAAATTCAAGGCAGCAGGTCCTGTAGAAAGCTATTTTAGAGAGCACTTAGGATTAGATTGGCCCTATGGTGGCAGTCAACCTATTTCTTCACAAAGGGGACGGGGGAGGAAAGTACTGTTTTTAAAAGTTTCAGGGAACCTTTTTCCTGTGACTACAGCATCTGGTCTAGATTCTCTGTCAGATTGCCATCCTTCCATTTAGCTTTACCATTTATTTCCAGAAATGGATCTTTGGGAGGAAGGAATGTCTGATAGGGGGGGGGGGCAGGTTTTCAGAGTGAAGATGATGACACTGCGAAAGACCAAAGTCAACTGTGTGTGTGTGTGTGTGTGTGTGTGTGTGTGTGTGTGTGTGCATTTATATCTCCCTGCCCGTCCAGCCATGGAATGTCAGATACAGAAGAAGATATGGCTCTGCAGGGGATGGCTGCTACCTAGTGAGTGCATATGTGTGTGTGTGTGTGTGTGTGTGTGTGTGTGTGTGTGTGTGTGTGTGTGTATGTGTGTGTGTGCGTGTGTGTGGGATATTGCACTGCAGGGGACAATCCTAAACTTTAGTATCTATCATTAAATCCTCCTTGAGTCTCTACACACACAAACATACAGGTACACATTCTCACACACACACACACACACACACACACACACACACACACACACACACACATGCACTACTCCTTTTAAACTTTCATAGTCTATGCTGAAGGGTGCAAGCCCTGAACTTGAAAACTTTGGAAAGTTCTTTGAATGCAGAGATTTTTTGCAAAACTCAACTTTTACTCCAGTTTCAGGTGATTTTTAAGGAGAAGACTTATTACACATTTTTACACAATTTTAAAAAATCCTTATCCTGCAAATTAAAGGTCACAAGATTGAAGAGAGCTATGACCCATTTCCATATTAAACACTCCCTCTAAGCATGTGGTGCTTCACACTGAACTAAAACAACCATGCTAAAAAATGTATAACTAACCCCTGATTTGCTGTTGACTGTGCTGCTGATGTACAGACTGAAAAGGAACAAAATAATAATAAAATCTATTTAAGATGAATTATTTGACATTGTCTTCAAATTAAATGGTTGCCATATTATTGTTGGTATTATTATTACCTCTAATATCTCTTTAACAGCTATTATATTGAGAAATTCTGAACAACTGGTCCAGGGTCATTGCACACAAAAATGTATATTCAATAACATGAGCCATTAACATTTCAAGTAAATACAAGTCATAAATATATCTGTGGGCTTGATTAATGTTGCTCAGTTCCAGAAAAATTATTTCAGTTTTCAAGATACAAGCTCTGTGCGTGCTTACAATATGAAATGCAACAAGTCACAGTTTTTGTGTTATTTCTATATGTAAATACTGAGACACACTCCAGCATGTGCAAGTACTCAAACCATTGTTTCCCCCAAATTCCTCTGCAGGTCCCAAAGGGTTTGTTCATTTATCAAATATTAATACAGCTACAGAAATTCACTCATTTGAATACTGACTGGATGTTTATCATTTACTATGTGCACTGGAAAAACAATAATCCTGTTAAATCAACATCTGCCAATTTTTAGGGAATGTAATTTCCTTGGCCTCTGTCTCACACACACAAACACGTGCACGTCTGAAGACACAGACACACACACAGTCTCATGGGAGCAACTCAACACAGGTATAGGACTTCAATCATCCAACATGACGGGTTCCACAAGGAAACACACACTCCAAATCCCTGCAGGACTGAGCCTGCGGCTATACAACCCAGAGGCTGCGGCTGATTTTGATTCAACTTCCTCTTTATTTAAATCCTCAGAGACTCTCACCCGCATTTCTGCTGGCAACGGAAAGGCCTCGTCTACACTACAAAAGATATCACTGTAAAGAGCTCAGGGAAGAGCCGGGATGAATGAACCAATATACAGTATGCTGTGGATTTTCTTTGTTTATAAACAGAGTGGTGTGAACCCCACAGAGACTCAACCTGCACACTCCAGTGGAGCAGTTCAGAGTCATGCTCAAGGGCAGCTGTTGAGGGAAGACAGAGCATATTGGGGTTCATGTAATCACACCTACGGTTTGTTTTCTTTTGACAGAACACTCATAAAAAAGTTTACTTTTGTGCATTCTGCTTCATACAGTGGTAGATTTATTGGACAGAATTTTGCCAACCTGAATTTTTGATTCCAAGTGGAGTAAAAAGTGATGTTACTAATGGCAACTCAGGATGATAGACATGACTGTGCTCTACTTCTGTGGTCTTAAGGCTAGTTAATGCTCTGTTTACATGTGGCAATCTGTATCTGGATGCTATATTTGGATAACAACAACCAATCAAAAGGCCTTTGCACTTAAACCTGGTATTAATAGCCATTTCCATTATCTCTAATATGTTCACATTATGATTAGTATGTCAGAAAAGCTGGCAGACTTTACAACAAACACTGTGGTGTGGTGCAATGTGCTCTACTTGCTTTGTGGAGAAGGTCATCTAAGCTTTTTGAGAATAGCCAGAGTTAGATAACACTCAAATAACTATACCTTAGATTCTGCAAATCTGGACTTCTGGGCGAAGTCTAAGTATGGAGGGTTTTATATCTAGACCTGGTCTGATGTGGTCTGGATGTGGTAAAAAAAGATGTGAAATTGCCCTTTTTGTGCTTTCACAACCAGAAAAAAGGTTTCCCAAAAATCATGTCAAAAATGGACTTGATTTCTATAACAACAGTAATCTGATGTTGTATCAATGTTTCTTCCCTCCATCTCTTACTCTCAACTACAAACACAGACACATTGCTGGTCTGTGTGGCCTCAAATGAGCGAAACACCCAATACTGATAAACTCAAAATACTTATTATATAATCCATTTAGAGATTGCATCCTGTATACACAGAGGTAAATTAACACTCATCCTAGCACAGGAAGTTGACCTGACAATGATGTTTTAAGCTTAAATCCAATGCACTGAACACCTCTGATAGCAGAGGTGAAACCAGCTTAGACGCAGCAGAGAAACTTGCCTGAGGTTTTGTGGACAGTGAGTTTATTTTGTTGTTTGCTGACTAAAAGAGGAAAGAGAAGAAAACATTTTTCTGTCGTTTTGGCATTTCACTGTACGGCACAAATATTTACTTCACAGAAAAAAACATGTTGATGCAAGTCTCTGTCACATGTAAACAGCATTTTCAATTTTAAGTGATTTATGCTGTTTTAGATGAAAAGAGAAACAAACACATTGGATAAACAAATTAATCTGTACAGTTGTTACACAGAAATACCACAACACTCCTTGCAGGCAAAAAGTATGCACACACACACACATACACACAACCTTCACTCTTACAGACATGTTCACAGGCACACACACACACAGTATAAAGGCTCCATTGGGGCTGACAGGTAGCCCTTGCCGCAGAGTTCACATCTAGTTCAGGTGATGTATCAGAGTAATTACACACACTCACACGTACTCACACACACACACACACACAGATGCGCACAAAGCTCATGTGATGCATCTGAGTGATTAGATGTACCACTGGGCCCAGAAGTGTTTCTCTTTTTTTACTTTCTTCCCCACATCTCTCTCCCTGACTCTCTCTCTCTCTCTCTCTCTCTCTCTCTCTCTCTCTCTCCCTGACTCTCTCTCTCTCTCTCTCTCTCTTCTCCGTCTCTCACTCACTCTCTCTCAAACAGACACACACACACAAACACAGTTCAGGTGAAGCATCAGTGTAATTACTTCAAGCTCAGCTGGGTGTCTCTCTCACACACACACACACACACACACACAGAGTTTTGGGGAAGTTAGAGTTATTATATCTTTGCTGCGCTCACAACATTCTCTCTCTCACACAAAGACACACAACACACAACACACTTATTCAGTTCAAATATGGGCGTAATTACTCCTAACTTTGCTCTCATTGGTCACAGGTGTTGCCTCCAAATGAGTGTAAATGAAAGCCATTAATCGTTGCTGGAGGCAAAGCTGAAAGAGAGTGATTAGCAACAACACAGTGGGCACTCCACAACAGAAAAATGACTGCAGGTAGGAGATGAATGGGTGGATGGAGGGATAGATAGATGGATGGATAGAGAGTGGGGGTAAATACTGCATGCATAAATTTGAACTTATTGAAGCAGTTGGACTAATAGAAATTGCTGTAGATTGACAGATGCAGTGAAGAATGGATTGTATTTTCTGACATGATAGACAAGGTTAATGTCTTCACAAATAGATGATGTCTTACTCTGTTGTAATGAGCACTGATATAGGAAAATTAAACCTTCACATGCCTGGAAGAAATCCTTACAAGATAATTCCAGTTTCACTGACATGGTCAGTAGCTGCAGCAGCTGGAACACACAGTTCATGGAGGTACTTAAAAAACTTCCTCCTTCTCAGAGTCAATGAGTTGATCATGTGTTATATTTTTCATTCAGTATGACTTTCACTTCCCAAGGATATCATTAGCTCTAATGTGCATCTCAAATTAAAGTCTATAAATCCCCTCAGAAATTATAGAAACATTATGTTACATATAACTTCAAAACTTGCCTCTAAATCATCATGATTGTAACTTTTCTTCAGCAGCAAACTGTCTGTACATCCATGGCTACATTACAAACAGGAAGCTGTTGTAATGAGCTGTCTGAGGCAGACATAGCAAAAAACGCCTTGAAAAAGCAGACAGAATGCAAGAAGTCTGAATATAAAAAAGCAAAATTTGTATTATCTTGTGGCTTCCCACTTTAACTGCTCTATTGCCTTTTGTTTGGCAGCTGGCATCGCTTTGATAGCCACAAGTGGCTCAACACTGGCCACAATACAAGACACCCACAGCAATTATTAAACCATACCAGCCAACAACTGCCAACAACACTGAAAAGAAGTTTTTGAGGTCAAAATGAGTTCACATACTAACAATGCAGAATATATCCTATACGCTGAATATACATCTGAATATTACAGAGTAGAAAAGATTAAACATATTCTAAATTATACAGAATGGATGGATTGATGGATAGATAAGTGAGAAGATGGATAAATTATCCCTCTGAATATGGACCTAGTAGGAAGAAGTTAAAATTTAAATATAAGACATGACCAGACTACAGGTACAATGGGGGCATATAGGGAGGTAGATGGATGAATTGGTCTGGGCCTATGGGAGAGAATGATTAGCAACAACATGAAGTAATGAGCAACAGACAAATGACAAGTGACATGCTTGGAAATGCTGGAAGAAGGGAGGAGCAGGTGGAAGGTGGAAAGAGAAGCACGGACAGAGATGGAGGAAAACATTACTGAAATGGAGGTGAAGATAAATTGAGTTAAAGAGAGATTGAGGCAAAGATGTAAAGGTTCATTAGGGAGAGGCTAGTAATATAACTGTGTAGATTGATGGATGAATTGATGGTTTTCTGTGTATACGAATGAAATTGGTTAAATGAATGAGCTGATGATGGATCCTTGTCTTTTATTTGTGTGTAAAAGAAGCTGATACCAGACTGCAAATTTACTGTTTACATGTCATCAATCAGGTCACAAACTGTACCTCAAACTGATTTAAAGAACAAGCTGCGTAAAAGGGACTGATGCATTGATTTAAGTTTAAGGAAATGGGTTTTACACTTGAACAGTAATTTTTCAGTGCACTAATCCCTGCTTTGAGGTAGGAATTTTGTTTTTATCACAGCTAGTGAGAATTTCCTCATTCTTTCTGGCTGTCAGCTATCTGTTCATTTGTCGGATTTTAAAACTTCTGTCTTTTAGTTCAGTAAAGTTAGCCTCCAAAGAATTCTAAGGCACAACTATATAGAGTTAAGATGAAATAATGTTTCTCTGAAGACCAACACAGAGAAGGGTGTTATGGGTAACTGTAGGTTGCAGAGGCTCACAGCCCAATCTAAACAACACATTGTGTGGACCTGGGCATCAAGCAAGATGACTGGTTGATCCAACTTCCTGTCAGGAGGCAGGTTTAAAATGGAAAGTAAGATGGAAGTTAATTTACAAGTATAAAAGAAACACATGCAAATGTGTTGGATATTCAGTGTTCTGAATAATGGTCCAGTTTATTTTCTGCATTGACACTGTGAGATGACCAGCGACTAGAGCACTGCCAAGACTTCCATACACATTTAACTGTGCTGATCAAATCATCAGACCAAAGGACGAAAAACTGTGTTCAAAAACATCTGGTTTTGATGTAAATTATAACAGTGATCAGAGATCAATTCAGCATCCTGATGAAACCTTTACCAGTTTAAAATCAGTTTACTTTTGGATTGTAAATACATTTTGGATGAACTTTCCTGAATATTCAGTTTTTCCATATGTATCTCATGGCTATCAGAAGTAAGGAAACATAATAATAATCTGCCTCAAACATGCCTTTAATGGACGGGTCCTGTATCTTCAAAGCATGACTTCTGTAGGACATAATGAGATAGGAGGTTTGAACCTGGCATTAGGAGGTTGGAAGACAGTCAGTAGGACACTGGCATCGCACACTGTGCTCCCTGCTGTGTCAGTATCACACGTCCACTCCACTTAACAACCTCCTCCATCACTGAGCAACCATCATCAAGGTGACACTGTGAAGCTGTCACTGCCATACCCTTGGAGACTGTCACTATGGTAACATGCTGCTGTGCCTGCTATGCCAAAAAGGCAAGGTACCGGGGAAAAGGATGAGTGGAGGTTATAAGCTCAAGATCAACACGAAGTTTTGTTTTTTCAGTGAGATTAAAAAAAAGTAGTGAAAGTATCAAACAAATATCTCAAATCTGACAAACATCTGAGCTTAGGTTTTTTTTTTCAAAAAAGGAAAACATTTCAGACATTAAATATTTACTTCTTATTTTCTGGTGGAGGTGGGATGGCACGCTCGCTGGCATCAGGCCCAAACTCTACAAAGTTGATGAGTGCTGCAGAGGCTTTAACTCTGTGGTACAAGGCTTCAATCCTTCTTTCTTTTGCCTGTGTCTATATATGTTTAAGAAAGTGTGACTGATAGAGTGACAGAAGACAGTCAACAGGAACAGACCACAACAGCCTTAATATTGTACTTCTGAGGCTACACAAGTATATCAGTGATATGGCTGAGCTGCTGGCCTTACTGGTTTTAGTAACAGCTGCAACTTGTAGGTTTGAAAAGTTATGCAAAATTTGATGCATAAGGCACAGAAAAAAGCTCTATGTTTACTGTGGGAAAAACAACATGATATCGATCTTTAATCATTATTATTGGACCAATAATAAACTTGAAAGTTATTCATGCTGTGAAAGTGTTCAGTCATGGCAAAATAACTGAGGAAAATTACAAGTTAAGCCACCCATCTCCATAATATGCAAGACTACAAACAACATGAGTCACAGACACTGTAACTCCCCTGCTAGGAACAACATGAAATATTGTGTGAACACATTTTTTTTTTTTTTCTCTAAAGCAAAAGAAAAGTCTGCCAATGGGAATAAGCACAAATTAGCCACTACAAAACACTATCTAACCTCAAATAGTAATTAGTAAAAAAACAGATAGAGATGGCAGTAAATGAGGGAGAGAGAGAGAGAGATGGACAACAAAGCTCCCAAGTCAGACTTGAACCCAGAACACTGCTGTTCATGGTGAAACAACAACAAAGGCCTGATCATCTTGAAAAACATGAATCTATCTTTCAACACCCAATTTCATACAAGCAACTTCATCTTAAAATAAGGTATATGCAACATTCTTACTCCTCAAATGAGGACTTATTTTTCAGCAGCAGACCATCAAAATCAATTCAAACATAAACTGAGAGGGACAACCTTTAAACACAAGGAACAGTGAGCACAGAAAGCTCTCACCCTCACTCGTCTGTATTGATTTTCAAATCTAAAGCCACATACATCTTCAATGCAATTTCAGTCCCAGTAACGCAGTTTTCACAACTACATAATATTTTTATGCTTGTCTTTTTAACCACTGTACAACATGGAACGTCTTTACAATGTACAGTGTAAAGAGCTTTCAAAAATTAAAAGTTAGTTGCAAATTTTCCATATGACAGTTTTTCAGTCCATGGCTGCCTCAAAACACCAGAAAGCAGTGAAATTGTATATTTAGGAAGCGACCTAACCACTGCCTGCAGGCCACAGTACAAACCTACAGCATACTCTGCTACCTCCAAGCCATGCTCCAACCCCTTCCTCACCTTGTGGCAGCCTGTTCACTGCTCCACTCAGCTTGCAACTTCTCTCTCTGATGTTTTTCCAGTGGTTCCTGCAAGGTAGAAAATGTGCATCTTAACTTAAAGAAAAAACTGGATGAAGCTGGATCCCCACACTTTCATCATCCACACAGCAACAAGCACTTCCTGGTTTCTCTCTGGCATGTGACAGATCCAGCCAATCAGAAGCTAGAAAGACAATGGTAAATGTGAGGAGAAACCAGAGAGGTACATTCAGCCGATTAATGCAACTATTTGAAGATGACCCTGAAGACACCACACATACTTTTAGTGAAAACTCAATGGCACGTACTAAGCTAAATCAATCTTTGCCTCTGCATCTTAAACTTGCAAGGTAGACACTCATCTTTTCATGAAAACCTGTCTCTCCTCCTCTCTTTCTCGGTCTCTCCATTCTTAAAACTACCTCCTTACTCTGCAAATCACACTTCCTTTGCTGTTTAACATTAATAATCAGTCACTCCGGTAAGAGGACTGCAGCTTCAATGTTTGCACTCCCCAGTATTTGAGCCTTGTCATGTTGGTGATAGAATTTAAGCTTATTCAGAGTCACTCTGGATAGTGTCTGCTAAATGGCAAAAAAATGTACTGTGTCCCTTCCCCAGACTACATTATGCATGCCACTCAGCCCATCAATCACCACCCTGCCAGCACACCAATCACATTCACAACACTCTAAACTGAAGAATTAAGATGAGGGGCTGCTTGCATTTGCAGTGTGTCGACAGCTACGCTTTGGAAGACAGATGGACTTGACACAAGGATAAAAAGTTTTGTGGGGGTTTTTTCTCCTTTTTTGCTGGTGGGTAAATAGGCCAAGAAAAACAGTGTTTGATGTTTGTCCTGTCAGTGTGGCTTGTGCTCGATAACCACGCAGGCGAAGCAGGAGGCACCCTGCTGTAATCCTCCAATGGGATTGGGGAAAACAAAGTAGACAAGGGGGGGACTCATGCTGTGTTGGGGATGTGTGGTAATCATGAGAGGATAGCGAGTGATTTCATTAGGGTGGAGCAGGTCAGGAACAAAAGCTCTTCTGAGGCAGGCAAGCATACACACAAAGGCGCAATACATCGTGACATGAGAGACTCCATATCTCTGGAGTAAGCATGTAAAGTGCTGATGACACACTCACAAGAACATCTTCTTAAGTGACATTTACATGTCTGAGTACACGTAGGCATATTGTCACAAGCTGCCATAACTAAAGGGGATGGAATAAGTTTAAGGATTGGGGTTCTGGTTAAAGTGAGCCAGTTGTATTGGAATCTTGATCACCTATAAAGGTCAATAGGAAACAGACACTTTTGGGCTACAATGGGCAAGTGCTGTAACAGAACTTCAGCTTCTTTCATACTCTGGAGTTCCAAAAGGTCAAAAGACAAAAGGTCAACAGACATCTGGACATCTAGGGTAAAACGGGGCTTAATGTGGTAGGAAACTCAAGTGAACCATCTCAAGGGGCACACAGTATAGGACAAAGCATAATATAAAAAGTGACCATCCACTGCTGTACTTTCCTTAGACTACGTCTTAAATCTCACTCAAAATACCTGAACTTTGGTGAATTTTGGCTCTTTCTGTCCATTACAGATGTTCAGTTTAGACAGGCAGAGAATGCATGCAAATGGAAACAAAGAAAGATGAAACATCTACCAATTATGGATCAAACCCCAAACACTTAGGCCTCATCAGCATGCAAATTCTTCAAAATGGCTTGACATATTGATAAACACTCTAAAGGCTGTGAGGAGAGCTTATCAAAACCTTGGTCGGCAGCGCCAAGTCCACAGTTTAGAAATTACAAAGCCTCCCAAAGGTTAATGGGATTCCACGATCCACAACAAAAAATAGTTTCTTTAGTTTTTGGTGTGGTGTGGTGGGGGGTAGTTTGAATTTAAATTTCTGTCATTCAACTCTGCCCAAGACATAGAGACTACGATAACAGAAAGGTTCAGGTTATAGATTTAGTTTTAGTCCACACATAAATGACACAAGACAAAAAAGTTATTGCAAAGGACAAAAAAATCTAATAAAATAAGATAGGATTCAGAAGATCTTACTTCAGAAACAGGTATTTTGTTAAATTTGTGTTTAAAATAACATAGGTCTCAACTTTTGTGACTTTAGAGTATCCTGTTTTCAAGATACTTGAGGTACCCAATGGAGTTTTTGATTACTAATGGCATGTTGGATTTTACAAGAAGGTCTCCCTTTTGTGTGTATCATGTTACACATTAATGCCACTGGTTTCAGAATGTGGCTCTTGAGTTACAGTTGGTTTGCCATAATGCACAAAGAAACATAGCTATGCGCCCATAAAGGCAGTGAAAAAGAGGACTGCTGACACGGATACCATTAAAGATATTCTTAAAATCAGCTTTGTAGTTTGTCAGCGAGGAAATGGTTCTAATGATAGGTGATTTAGTAAATACTGAAATCAAAGGTCTGATTTTATGGCTCTTCTACAGTGGCTAGTTACTTGTTCATAATGTGCTCTGAGCAGCACAGTCTGCATGTTCCTCCATCAACAGCAGCTTATAAAGTCCAGACTGAGAGGTGAGTTTTGAAATGATAGAAATCACATTTACATGCATGTAATGTGATTTTTGCCATTTCAAACAGGGGGCTAATTATTTAACTTTGCAGATATTTTGTGGGCACTTCAGGCTTTGGCAAAGCAAGAATGCTACTTCTCACCCACCCCCGTAAGGTAATCAGCATTGCCTGTTTAGGATGACGCAGCTCGACTATTAACTACCCTGAAAGTATTTTAATTTGCCTTGTGTACCTGCTCTATAAAGTCTAATTCTGCAGGCTCTGCTGATCAGCACAGCTTGACTCCCCCCTGCTTGCCCTGCTGTGACCATAATCACAGATATCCTACATCTTCATATTATCAAGTTAGCATCCAGTGGCAAGTGTTCTTCAGACAACACCCTTGCAGTTTTAATTGAAGTCTTTCAAGTGGAGAAACACAATAATTACCCCTGCTGACCTTCAAGTTTCTCTTTCATCTCCTCTCATCTCATTTCCTTTCATCGCCCTCGTAGCTATGACTTTCTTTTTTTACTTTCCTTTGTATCATTTTTCAATCTGCTTTTTTTGTTTCCCTTCTTCCTGCTTTCCATTCTTAGAGTTCTCATCTATTATTTCTCCCCAGAGTTAAAGCAAACCAAACATACATGCATGCATGTATAGGCACATATCCAGACACAAATACACCACTTGCCTTCCTGCAGACATTGTTGTTGTGCCACCTTAAAGCCTGTAATTTGTGGAGAATTATTCTGTTTTGTCCTTTAAGTAGCACGTTGCATCTCTCCGGGGCCTCGGACGTGATAATAGCTGTCTCTTAATAACAATCGCTTTTCTCTTTGGCTGGGTTTATTTTGACAAACAGCGAGTCTGAAACGCGCAAACAGATGTGACCTTAACCAAGCGCTTAGAGGATTTGTGTATTCGATTAGGTTTGAAGGAAAAAGTCATTCATGCATATTTTGAAAAGAAAGAAAGAAAGAGAGAGAAAATACAGGCGACTAGTCAGCTTTCATTGTCATTGTGTGCATTCATATGGGATCATCAAGGATAAGTACAAATAAAATCAGTTTTAATTATTTCCTCTTCTTATGTGCCATTAGTGCTCCTCAAAAATCAAATTCATAAAACTAGATTTTGGGATATTAGAACCCTGACGGTGGTAATCATGCCAAACAACATAACCCTAATCCAACGACTCTCTCCTAACACATACACAAGATCTTGATAGTTGAGAGCTCACAATGGTGTTACTTTGTCACCATGTTCAGGTCAAGTGATGACCCTAAGGTAAGGATGAACACTCCACATCTCATTCATATACAGCTCCAGATATAACGTGTGCCTCAAGTAACTTTCAACTGTTCATTATGTGACATACACACAAAACTTAATTGTCCAACAGATTCTGCATATGATTGGTTTATTATTAGGTTAATTATTAGTGGCATGCAACAACATGTAACAACTGAGAGAATAGGTCAAATCACATGGATGCAGCAGCTTGAAAATGGCACCACTACAGGTGCAATAGTTTTCATGTCCAAGGATCAGTTTAAACCAGTCTTCACATAAATGTTATGTTCCTCTGTGTCTAAAAGTTATATTGTAGCTGTGGCTTGTGAACACACAACTAGTGTGCTTGCAATGAATACTGTATTTTCAGTCAAGCTAGCAGTATGGATCTACATATGGAAATGTCTTGACTTGACTTGAAATTCATAGTTTCCAAGACACTGAATCTAACTGACTTTGGTGATCCCTTGACTTTTTCTCTAGCACCATCCGACATTTGTATTTTTGAGTGTCACGCAGACATCCATCAATTACAATTGGATGAATTACAATGGAATTTAGCTCAGATATTCATGCTGAATGATTACCTTTTAGCACCAACATAAGGTCCATATTTCTGCTTATTTACTAGTTTGATTTATGCCCAAATGCCCTGGAAACTAATGACGTTCCCATCACCCTCAACTCCAGTGTGTGTTAGGTAATAATTAGCAAATTTTAGCATGCTAGCAAGCTAAATTAAGATGTGAACATGGTAAACAACTTACCAACTTACCAGTGTTAGTTATGAACACACACAGACACACTAAGGCTGTCAGCTGCAGCCAGTGTGCTACAGAGAGGTGACTGGTTCCATTCCAACTGTGAGGCTTCAAGAGACCAATGAATATTTAAACATCTAATATATTTCACACTCACCCAGTCACACACACACACCCACAAACGATACAGTACATCGATATTGACTTGGGTCACTACACTAACAAGAACCTGGATATACCCATTAATTTGTAATGTGTGTGTGTGTGTGTGAGTGAGAGAGAGAGAGAAGAAGAGAGAGAGACAGGTGACAGCTAAGGTCACTGCACAGGATTTGATATACGCAGTCTGCTGCAAAATGACAACAGTAATTTTATGGATGTACGCACACACTCACACTCACAAACACATACACACACCCAGAGGCATATATAATATTTGCTGAACATGAAGCATTGCCAGAGGTGAAGAACCAACAGAAATCACAGAATTTCAAATCAACAAAAATAAGGAACTAAAAATACAGAAATTACAACTATAGTATGTAACTTTTTAAAAACAATTTTAAGGTGAAATATGCTTCAGAACATATCTTCATATGGACAGGTGCTATTAAAACACTTCTGTGACCTAGACTTATTCAACAGCCTGGCACTAGTGCAGAGAGCGGGGAGAGGCAGGGGTGGGAAGAGCAGAGTGATTTGCTTTTCTTAACTCATGCTACCACCAGCTTGATTTCCAGAACTTGCATATCTTAGCCAAGGAGTCAAGGATTTTTGTAGTGTAGACAGTCCGGTGAAAATTTCACAACGAGTGGCATAAGCTTTGGTTAACAGATAAAAATCATAACAAACAATAGAGTTCAAGAGGTTACAGCTTCCAGCTGATGTTACTGTGACCACTAACACACACACATACACACACAATGACACCACTGCTAATGAGCACTGGAGGTTGAGCTATTGCTCCCTTGTCCTCCATGCTCTGCTGCAAACAGGATAAACATGGACTTAATCACAATTCTCAGAGGAATGTGTCGACCTTTCCTAACTTTACTGCTGAATGTCTGTGCTTCTGTGTGTGTGTGTGTGTGTGTGTGTGTGTGTGTGTTCATGGGTGTTTTTGTACGTGCATGTTCAAGTTCATTATTAAATGCAATGTTCTCATTATCCTAACTTTCACAACATCGTCAACATACAGGAAACACAGTATACTTAATAAAACTATAACAAGTACAACTGACTAAATCTGTAACTACATTGGCATATGCATATTTTATACTGATGAGATTCTTTTGAGTCGATTGGCTTTATGGTACAAAACAGCATTTTCACTCTGTGGCATGTCAGCTGGTAGAGGCTGAAAGTTGTTTCTTTACACTTAGGCAAACTGATTCATTCTCATTTCATTTACATATGTTTCAAGGCTTAAGGAAAAAATCTGCTTTGTTGAATCTGTTAGAAGTACGTGGGAGGGCTGTGCAACTTGCATTAAAGTGAAAAAGTGCCCCTTCCTTAGCACAAAATAAAAAATACATGATCAAACATGGTTTGGGATATGGACCCCAATAAAGAAATAAAGACACTGGCCACTGTTTCTAAATGCAGGAAAAGGCACTTCATAGTCAGTCACATTGCCAGTGAAGTGTTGGTGTGAGACTCTTGAGATAAACCTGTAAACCTTTGAGACTCACCCATATAATTCAGTAAGTCTCATCTTCCTGTATTCAAAACTTTGCTCAAGAAATTCATAGTTTATAAAATGTAACATGGAGGTTGAAGCTACTACTGTCTACTACTGTCTTTAAGCATCTGGTGGACTTAACTACATCTATCCTGCATGAATGTGGCTAATGCAATTTGGATAATTTAAAATGTTTCAATGAAAATGTGGAGACCAAGCTTTGTTAGTGAAGGTTCTCTAAAGTCCAGGAATACGGACATGTATCTGTGACTGTTTGCCAGGTGGACAATGTGATGAAGACTTTTTTTGGGGGGGGAAGGGAGCAGGACAATCACAGCAGAGTAATCATTTATCCTTCAGAGTGTGTGTATGTCTTTGTGTGTGTGTGTGTCCGTCCTGCCAACCTTGAGCTGAGGAATGACTCCATAATCGTTGCTCTGCTCTGCACCCATCTACCCTGCGAGCATTAGTTATTACGCACTCTCACACATACACACACACACACAGCAAACCATAATTCAGGAAATCACATTAATAATTACATGCACACACACAAACACACACAAATACACATTTTTAGTGCCCTGCCCTCTACAGCTATCCATAACTCGCAGAGGTAGAGCGACAAAACACACATCTCCATTTTGCCGGTGCCACACGCACCGACTAATCATAATTCAAACACTGATGGATAAAAAGACACACACACACACACACACCACACACACACACACACACATACACACACACACACACACACACACAGTCAGTGGCATGAAATATATTAATATTTTTGTGGTCTCAGCGGAAACCTGTCAGTCAATCCTGCCCACTTGACCCTTTTATGTGGAGTGTGTGTGTGGGTGGGTGTACTTGACCCTGCCATGTTGGAGTACTAAATGTTAAACTGATTAGGCAGTGATTGATTCAACCTTTCTTGATCAATTGGCATTTAGTGATTAATGAGTCAACATCCTGAAGCTTCACTGACGACAAGCTGGCTGCTCTGGAATCCTGGGTTGCATTTTATTCTGGTTTTACACGCGATTTTACATAACATATATATATAGCACAATATGCCAATTAAGGGAATCATACACATGAAGCAGTATGCTAAGCAGATTGGAATCCATGTGATGAATTCTGTGAAGTGCCCCCCACCCCATCACCACTACCACCACCACCACCACTGCCCGGACAGGAAGGAATGTCATCACAGCCTGTCAGCTAATCACAGCTCTGTATGACAGCCAATCGTTCAATCAGATAAATTCATGACAGCTTAGTCAGACCAGACTCCCACTCATGCCCTGTGGCTGTGCATCCTCTGTGTGTGTCAGTGTGTCTATGTACGTGTGTGAGGGGTTGTGCATGGGTGCCATCCACAGTTTTGATAACCTAGTGGGCACATTTACACCCCACTGGATACAGGAATCACATGCATACACACAGGTCTGTGTGGCAGTTATTAAGGCATAACGGCTGCAGAATTGAATTTCATCATCCTTTAAAGGTGCTTTTGCAGACGAAATAGTACCAGCAAGACACCACATCAAGTTTCCCAAGGTTGTTTTGCCAAATAAGTGGAATTTGCCTAACAGCAGTTTCCATGGTGTGCCTGTGAGTGAGTGGTTACTGTATGTTTTGGTATGTTGGTGTAAAGCTTCTTCCTGACTTCTTCTTGACTTGTTTGGCTTAAAACCGTTAATTCTATGACAGAACAGCCTCTAAATCTTGAACTTTGTTTATCTGTCTTTGATATTTTTGGCATCTTCTTGTTTCTTTTGTGTTCAGGGTCAGCTTAACCATACACCATCTAATGGCTGGTGATGGCAGGTCTAATCATCATTATTGTCATGGTTTATTTCAGCATGATAATTCTGGTGTCTTCTAAAAATAATAAGACCAAATAAAATATGTCAGACCAATTTTGTGTCATTATTTAGCTTCTCTGCGTGTTTTACTTGCAGTCAACACTAAATCTGAATCACACTGACTTTTAAAAGATTTATGTTACCATATGATAATTATTTTATGGAATTTCATTCATGTGATGGATTAAATTTTGTCAGAAAATCATTATTTTCTGTAACCTATCAACCAAAAGTTTAGCCACTACCTAGCTAACTTAGCAAACTTTGATAACTACAGCACTATTTTATTTGTAATAATGAATATAAATAATTAAACAAATATGAATCTTGTTAAAAACATATAATTATTTCAATTTTCTTTTTCATATTTTGGACAAACATATTTTACATTTCAGTTTAAAAAGTGCTTAAATATCCATCACCCTCTTGCTAAATGTCCTCTTTATGTTTCCACTGACTAATTAAAGCAGCTCATTTCAGTGTGTGGAAGATTTCTGGTGTAAGCAGTAGAAGTAGAAGCAGAGTGTGTCAAGATAACAGCCACAGTAAGTGGTGTCATTTTTAATTTTTATGGATCATTTATTTGAAGAGCTTAATGAACAGCTCAGTGTTGTCAACATCCATTTGATATAATTACTTCTTTAATGCACTCAGAAATTAGTATTTTAAATGACTGATTTTAACAACTCCTGTAATTAACACAAACAGGTGTGTTTCTGAAGAAGTAAAGTAATTTTACTCAAATGATGCCCATTTAAACTTTCTTCAAAGCCTTTTACCCAATCCTCATTGTCTCTCTCCATCTCTCTTTTCACTTTTCTTGATTTTGACACACTTCTGACTTTGTTTCTGGCTCTATTCATTTCCCTTTTCCTTGTTTTTTCTCCTCTATACTCCTTTCTTTGTCCTCACCATTTCCCTGATGTCTTACTCTCCTTCTGCTATTTTTTCTTTCCATCTTACATCACCTCTCTCTCTTTCTCTCTCCCTCTTTCTCTCCATGTCTTGCAGGCTTGTCATGAGTCTGTCCATCTGTCAACCAGTCACACTTCTGTGTGACAGCGAATCGTCCAATCAGACTGGTCTGTGACAGCTCCCACCACAGTGCAGCGCCTTACCAAAGTGGGTGACTGCTAGGTGTGTGTTTGTGTGTGTACATGCATGTGATTGTGAGAGAGCATGCAACTCAAAGAGGGAGAGCATGAGAATTGGTGTGTGTGAGAGGAAGAGTCTGTTGCATTGTTTTGCAGTGTTTGTGTTCATGTAAGGAGAAAATGTTGCATAACTGACTCTGTGTGTGTGTGTGTATAATGTCAGACACTGTGTGTGTATTTCCCACATGTCCACGAGTAACACTTATAATAAAGTGGGTCACAGGCTCAGGTTTATATCAGGTATTTTCTCATATGACAGCAGTACTGGCATGTTTTAATGAGCCCGGCTCCACAGAGAGACTAAATCTGGATCCTGCACTGGAAACCTTAAAGTGGTAATCCTCAGGATCCTTTTTCTTTTCTTTTCTTTTTTTTTTGAGGGGGTGGGGTTCTGTTTTCTTGGTTTCCACATGTGCTGCTAAGTCCTCATTATTGTTTTGATATAGTTTTCTGGCACTACATTTACCAGAGATCACCTGTCAATCAACTGAGTGTAGGCAGTACACAATTACATATTCCTCCCTGGACTTTCTGTCACTCTGCCTTGAGTTATTGTGCACGCTACTCTTCTTTTTTATCATTTCATCCATCATGACTATCACCACAGTTCCTGTTTTTGTTGCAGACAAACCAGACTTGTCTGATTTCTAATATTCTGATGCAGTATGAAGCACAATAGAGACAATAGAGGCTAAAAGTGAAGTTCTAAAAAAGCTGCCAAGGCAACTCTAAATTATCTCTCCTGATTATGTAGTTCATTAAGTAGCAGCTTAATATCCAACATGTTCTGGTACAGTTCAACTTGTATGTTTTTAAAAAGCAAATACTCCTTTTAGCATCTTCATGTTGGATTTTTAACTCATCCAAAAAAGACTGTCCTCAACAACAGCAACAAATTGTGACTATTCAGAGTAAAAGCAGGAGTTGCCTGACATTGTTATACAAATAGTGCAGTAAAATTTAGGGAGAATGCCAAGGAGGATGCATGAGTCAACAGTGTTCCTTTTAACCACTACCACACATTTACCCCAACAACCAACTAGTTTTACTGTAAACTTCACCAAACTATAGCCATAGAGAGGGCAAATCAGGAAGCAGTCATTAATCATTTCCATATTTCATTCTGAAAAGCAAATGATTATTTTGTCATTTAGACTGGGGGGATTGTTGCTGTCTAACACACAGGACACGCTGTATGCTTTGTGTGTGTGTGACAGCTACCTCTCTGAACTGCTGTGGCTCGCACGCGTGCATGTGTCCACACCAGCAGTTCGTCTGCCACAGTGCTGCTGCTGCCAGCCTTATCTTTCGACACTGAATTTGCCTTTGATAATGACCATCAGTAATAGAATGTTTGATTTCATTTTATTATAAATTCACTGTACCCGTGTTAAGAGCGGGAGTGAGAGAGAGCCAGAGAGTCTGAAAGTCACTGCCCTCACCTTCAGCAACAGTCAAAGTTGTAAGTTTTATCTAATGTTGCTGGTATGATGTTAATATGATCATCAACAGATCTTTTCCCTGTCTATTTTTCCTGGGAACTGTACACATCACACATGAAAAATAGACTAGACACCAACTCCACTCTAGATGACGTGCTGCAGCCGTCCACGAGGCCTCAAGCCTCACGAGGGCTCTATCACAGGCTGTTTAGCCGCTCTAACCTATAAACACGGGTGCTGAATTGAAAACCAAGACATTCCACGACCATCATACACACACCACCCAGGCAGTGTGACCCACACCACATGACGTTCACCACCTCAGAGCAGTTGTAACTGTCATGACACAGATCACACAGAAAAAAAAACAGGTTAAAACATAGTTCAGATTGGTTTATGCATCCCTTATCATTGCACAAGTGGATCACATCACGATGTATCTGCAACAAAATCATGCAGTGGAAACAGATTCTCTAATTTCAAATGAATGAACTGCCATGGGGATGAGATAACACATTCAGCACGTTAAGTGTGATCAAGGCGTGAGCTGATCTGCACAGAACTGAGAAGTTATTTCCTAAAATGTTTCATATATTCACTTGGGAGCTGAAAGAGAAATCACCATCTGAAGTTAAGCATTCAATATTTCCAACTCACAGAGGATTGGCACTGTAAAAGGTATCATTTTAATCCAGGCAAAATGCACATCAATCACTCTGATTTGTATAAAGCATTAAAACTGCATGAATAGTTCATGCATTTTCTTTGACATTTTCAGATTTTGAGCAATTTTTTCTTTCCACACAAAGGTTCTTCCATATTTACAGAACTGACTGTGAGTAACTAACTGAGATTATTAAAGAACTGTATGTGCACATGTTTTATACTGTGCAGGAATATAAGCTAAGAATAGTTTTTCAGGTGACGTGGTGAATAATGTGAAAAATCTATTTCAATATACACATACATGTGACAAATTGAAAAATCTGAATGTAAGGAGAGACACCAATGCAAATGCATCCATACAATGCACAAGAGGCCAGTGAATGGTCAAAGTTGATCCTGGGAAATTCTGAAGCAACATGTGGTTATAATATAGCAAACCAACTGTGCAGTGTTTTGCATTCCAATAAACCTTAAACTCATGGATACATATTACTCAAATCAGACTTCCTGGCATATATTTTATTGTTTTTTGCATTTTCTTTTCCCAATTATGAACAACCTCTATTGTTCTTCACCTTAATTTGTCATCAGTCTATGGTTTATGGCTTCATCAAGATTATCTCAGCATTTCACAATGTCTTCCTCAACAGTACTGTACACCCTCAGCATATAAGCAGTGTTTTGAAGCAATTTACTTGGAGAGACAGAGGAAAAATGTGCACTATCAAAAAGGTTAAACTTTTTAAATTGTTCAGAATCAACTTTTCCTACAACTCTTATTTCTTACCTTACGTTCAACCAGAGACTAATAAAGGTATTTTAACTGGTGTTGCAGGAACAAAGTCCATACTTCAGTCCCATCCAAGTTCTCATCCAAAACCTACACAGGTATGTCTAACCGCTTTCTCTCTCCAAAACCATTTTTCCTTTACTATTCCTCCTCACCTTCTCTAATTACCAGAACCAACCTGTCTCACACTTCATGGATTCAACAAAACAATATCTCAGCCTTTACCCATCCATGACCGACCTTTCAACCTCTGGCTGAACCCATCTTCCTCCTCCTCCTCATTTATTCCTCAACCTAATTTTCACAGGTAAGTGGGAAGTTGTAAATAAACCTCTTACTTTTAATCATTTAGTGAAAGAATGTTGCTTGTTTTTTGGAACAAAAATATTCTCTTTCTGCACTCACTGTGACCTTTCGCTCTCCCTCCTTCTCCAACAATATTGAATCTTACTCTTCTTGCCACCCTCTCCTCCTCAACCTGCCCTCATATTTTTCTTGTCATCTGTTATCTGTGTGTGGATACAGTGAGAGAGGCCTGGTGCCTGTGCTTTATTTAACTGCGGGCCACCAGGATGACATCCGTCTGGTTTCCCTCTGGGACAACAACTGTTACTGATCGCTGCCTGATGGTGGAATAGAGAGAGAAAGAGGGACGTGGTGAGAGGATTAGAAACTCCAAGTGAGCTTTTCATCCTTTAGAAAGGCAAAAAAAAAAGATTTAAAAATGAGGTTAGGAACACACAAAGAAAAGGGAGAAAGAAAAACATGGGGATTGGGATAACAGAAGTCTTCCTGTCATAGAAAGGGAAAGATGCATGGACAGAGAGTGAGTGAGAGCAACATGTGAGAAAGAGAGAAAAAAACATGGATGACAACTCTTAAAGGAGTGGAGGAATGGAAGGAGAGGAGGTAAAGGATGAAGGAAAAAGACAGGATGCAGGATGAAGGTTAAAAAAAAGAAAATTTGACAAAGTGCTTGAGGGGAAAAAACAATAGAAGGAATAAAGGGGGTGAGAGGAGTGGAGAAAGATGATGGAAAGTAAAGGGTGAAGAGAAAGATGGCAAAGATGGAAAGAGATTGAAAGACTGTAAAATACAGAAAATGGCAATGCAATGGAGAGATGGAGGAAAAAGACACGATGCAGGAAGCAAAATAATGGATGCATAAGAGAAAGATGAGGAGTAGTAGAGAAACTGAAAGAGGAGGATAAAAGAGAAAGGTAAAGAAAAAGTGAAAATAGAGAGAAAATGGTAAGCTCTCTTTCTCCCGCCTTTTCTGTCTCTCCACTCCTCCATCATGATGAAGGGAACGTGGTGAGCTATGCCCTGTAAGCAGCGTTAGGAAGCTGATAACTTGCTGCAATCTGTCACAACACTCATTACTGTCTACCTCCAATGCTCCAAGACAAAGAGAGGGGTGGAGGAATGAGAATGGAGGGAAAGGAAGGGAAGGGGAGAGAAGGAGAGGAGGGAGGGAAGGAAGGAGATAAGGAAAAAGGGAGAAAAGGAGGAGAGGGCAGTAAATGGACGTAGGGAAGGGGAGGAAGGGATGAAGGGACTGAGGAAAGACTTTTCCATCCCTCTCCTCCTCCTAACATCCTCACTTTCACCATTGGTCTTCTCCTCTTTCTTGCTCTCACTACCCTCATCTCTCTATCCTCAGTTTCTTCCTCATTGATCTTCTCCTCACTCCCTGTTGCTTCTTTTCTCCAAACTCCACTTTTCCATCCAGTCCAGTTAAAACCAGTTTGCGGGTATTCTGTCTAAACGGACTGGACTGGGCGTTGTGTATTCCCATATCAGTCTGAGCTGCAGTGGACTGCACGCCTTCCCGCTGCTCTCTGCTGACTTTCAACACTCAGCAGATGCCAGCGGAGGAAAGTGACAGCTTAGTGTGACAATGTCGCCCCCTATTGGAAACTAAATATATAGCAACTTGTCTGTGCAGAGGAGAACAGGAGATAAAGATGTGTTTTATTCACTATTTATTCCATTAATGTATATTTTCCCTATTCTCTGTCTTCATTTGTTACTTTGATGAGGTTCTTGTTGAATAAGTTTTACCTTACTTTTTCTTTCTGTTACTTATCCACTTTTTTTGCTTTGCACACGTTATATTGTTAAATTAAAGGATACAAAACAACCCAAACTGCTTAATCAAACTTTAAAACTGATGCACAATGATTTGTATTTTAAGGATGTTTCCAGTTTATTACAGCTCTAGTCTTGTTTTTGTAAATACAGCCATCATTTCTATCAGTAATAATAATAAAATGTCATTGCAAATGCCGAGATGTTGCTAAAACAAGTCAAAAATACACAAGTATTCACAGGACACACTTGTCATTTGTGCATGCATACAGTTTTCCTGTTCACTGAGTGGTTATTACCAATGCTTCATGCATACTGACTTTTGGTTTGACCTCCAAATAAAGTGGTTTAAATAAACTGAATAAATTATCTTTCTGACTGCTTGACTGACTTTGTTGTAGTGATGTTGCTCCAGATCTCAGAAATTACTATCAAAACCAGTAGCAAAAATAAAATCCATGTCCAATTTATCTTAAATTGGAAAAGCAATTTCATCCTGTCACGTGATATTTTTAATTTTGAGCTGATTTGATTTATCTCTCTGCTTTGCTGTTTCCATGACAAAGTTTCCTACCTAGTATGACATGGCTTATTTTCAGTATCTGTTTGTAGTTTTCTCTATGATTTCTATTGGGGAATCTTGTTCTCTGTCCTCCTAAGAGAGGTAAGAGGTCAGCTGCAGAACAGCAGCCCTTCAGCTGATAGGGACACTTACATAGGACAGATTTGCCACAGGAGTTAAAGGACAGACTCTTTAAACAATGTATAGCCTACAGAGTCACAATACACCTACAGAAAGCATACAGTACACTATACTTCACTATACACTTTTTGGACTTCACTTGACTGCACACTGAGTTTTATGCAAAAAGGATGTGGAATGTTTTTGGACTGGAGGAAATATATATTAATATATATCCTATTTTCTACTGTGATGGCCCCATTTAGAGAAATATTGTGATAAAAGAGAGAGGAGAGATTCATTATAAGTTTTTTTTTGTTGTTGTTCTAAAATATTAAAACATTTTAACTCAATATGGAGACAGATGAGATAGGCTGAAAGCAATAAGCAAAGGAGAAAATGCACACACAGAGAGAAATTCAAAAGAGATTCACAGTGCAGAGAGAATTAATATGAGTCTAACTCCTACAGTGGTTTCTCCTCAAATTCTCTCTCTGCTTTTATCTGCATCGAAACAACAACACAGATACAACAAAACCAGACAGGCATCCAGCCAGAGGTCTTACTTTTTGGTTGAAAAAAAAAAAAAGAATAGAAGACCCAGAATTAAAGATCAAAATCTAGAGCAAGAGACTGCAAGATTAGGCTTTTGATTACTTTGGTACCCCCCACCTACACACCCTCATTCCCTACTTTGATGCCCCGACCTCCGCCTCCGCCTCCTCCTCCTCCTCTTCTGCTCACTTTGGTTTTCATTGTTGGGAAGCCCTTACACATCAGTTTCAACTGGGTCAGACATTAGAGGGAGGAGGAGGGGAGGAAAGGAAAGGAAAGGAGAGGAGAGGAGAGGAGAGGAGAGAAGAGGAGAAGTAGTGTCCGTCTTTCAACAACTCTTGATGACTTTGTGACATATCAACTTGTCCATGTCAGCTGTCATCTCATTATCTGACACAACAGCCATATGTATCCTATTATTAATGCAGGAGACAGTGCAGGGCCAACACAGTGGTCCAGAGAGACAGTGCAGGATTACATACAGTAAAATTATACTTCACTTTAAATGCTCACTCTTCTGTCAAAACCCTGCAGAGTATCACAAAATCATTAGGATTCACCCTCTGGGAGCCAAGAATATTTGTAACTAATTCCATGGCAACGAGCTTGTTGAGATACAACGGTAAGGAAGTGGGAAGTGAGGAAATGGATATATCAAGAAAAAAAGGAGAAAGGGGGACAATGAAGGAAGAAAACGACAGATGGAAAGTGAAGAGATGGAGAAGCAAAGTGGAATTAATTGATTAAATCAGAAAAAGGGAAGAAAACTAGTAAGACAAAGTGCAGTGAAAGTGGAGAAAAGAGAATTTCATGTGTGAGCTCATCCAACAAACACAGAGGTGTGGGGCGCACTATAAAATATTAAGCATGTTATTTAATATTTAATGGCAGAAATCAAAGATACTTCACACACACACACACACACACACACACACACACAGACACACACACACCCCATCCTGCTGCATGTGCCCAATAGTTCAGCAGTTTCAAGGTTAAAAAACTAATTCATCCTCGTATGTGAATCAGTATCAGCAAATCTGACTGGTTACACCTGTCTGACTTCAAACCTTTCTGCAGACACATTTCCACCCGTGCTAGCTTTACTTCTGCACCAGCCATCTGTTGTGCTCTCACACATTCATTGTGTGACTTTTGTTTTTTCTCTATAACGATTTCAACTTTAAATGTAGCGAAGTGAAACACTCAAGTTAAAAGAAATACAAGAGAAATTACTGAGTACTCCAAAAGTACACAAATAAACTACTTTGATATAGTAACAAGAGTAAATCGTTATTTCCACTCCTGCTTTTGACTGTAAAATGTGTGGAACCTGGACTTCCAGCATCGTGGACTATGAGGGTTTCTCTCTCAAACATCAGAAATAAACCACCAGCTAACTCCAAGTTTTCACCACCAAACAATGGCCTGCTGCCTCTCTGCCTCATCTCATTCAAACACACCTGCCATGTTGCCTCACAAACAGGTTGGGTCTGGCTAAATGTTAAATGTGAATATACTGATGGTGGGTCCTTCAGCTGTGACTTCTATGCTTACTTCTACCATCAGCGAGTTGTACACCACCTTTAAGCTGTTTTTGATTATCCATGTTGTGACTGCAAAGATCACTGCATTGAAACACTAATGCATACACACCTATCAGCCTTCTTTAATTTAACAGCTTTATCACCCCTCTCCTTCCCCCTTTTAAAAACATCACACAGTAATGTTTACTCCAACTGACTTACTTTGTACTTTGTTTATCTGAGAGGATTTTTACACAAGTAATTTTACTTCTACTTGAGTAAAATTTCCTTTAAGTAACAGTAACGGTAACTCTTTCAGGCCCTGCATAACAGCAAGGCATTTATACAGAAACAGCTCTGGCTCTACATGTGATGACAAAGTACTTATGCTATTTCAGTTGGCAATTATTCAGTGGACAAAAATGTACAGTCCTCACTCACAAGTTGATCTAACCCTTCATATGCCACCTGGTGACTATATTTGCAACATACTATAACCATCTGTCTAACAACTGTTACCAACTTCAAAGACTGGAAGTTCAGTAACGCACATATGCTGCTGTGTGGGGGATGTCACATTTGCTTTGTGTGGATTCATAATGGTGTGATAAGTATCTATACTATCTATAGTGTGCCATGAACATCTCTCGGTCATGTATTTAGTATTTAATTTGCATTTGTAAGCTAAAATACTGAACAGTTCTTGTAAAAAAATTAAAGATATATTTTATTTTATTTTATTAAAAACCCAGATTGCGGTACCACATCCCAGATCACCTGGATGAGATGAGTATGGTTCAGAACAAGATGTGGTTCATGTTAGTGAAAATGTAGTCCACATTAGTCAAAAACAGGCTTAATCTGTGTGTGAGAAATACTGACTTTTCTCTGAAGCGCTCAGTCACATGGGACGCATCCGGATCATGGATCTTCGTCCAGTGAAATGTGATGGTTTTCCCCACGACTGCCAACCAAGCATTTTCCATCAGGTGTTTTGTTAGGGATCTCACAGATATTCTATAAAAAATTAGGAATGACCACAGAAATAAAAAAAGGAAAAATCTATGAATCTCAGTTCATTCAACTGAAAAGAATTTACCAGAGAAGATAAATTATTATTAACCATGCTCTCACAGACAACAAGTAAACTTACCAATGTTGCACCTCACTCCACAAAAATTCAGTGTTGATCTGTAGGCAGTTCTGGGTGTGCAAACAGGTCAGTCGATGCTTGAATCTTTAGTGCATAAAAGGATCACAAAGTTATTTGGATGTTGTTATATTTAAATGCAGGCTGCCGAACCTGCAACCTCCAATGCTTTTTTTCTTTTTCAAAAGGTGAACAGGGAAAAGCGTTAAATAGCTGCCCGGCGTCTGCTTTCCACAGGCGAATTATAACTTTTTTTGTGTGTGATTAAATATGTCTAAGTTAATAATACTTGCTAAATCACTAGCTTTAGCTAACAAGTTGTCTACGTAATGCTATAGACAACCTAGCATCATTGCTACTTAGCCAATGCATTCATGACTCAAAGGGGCTAAAACATGCATGACAAGCCGAGTTATCACTTGGCTATTTAGCTGCTTACCTTGTCCCCTTATTAACCAAGTGTTTAACAAAAAAGTGTGACACTCTCCTTCGTTTGAAAGGCACACCTGCCGTTTTACCAAATGTTTTTTTTTTTCCTCGTACCACGTTAAAGTCACCCTTTCAAAATAAAAGCACCGGGTTCTAGAACGTAACTAACGGGAAAAAATGAACAGAGCCACGAGAAAATAGCTAATAAACATGAAAAGCACACAGGGCTTTGCAGCACAGAATAGCAGGGCACATCACAGCGCAGTTGCATTTTTAATTCAACGAAGTTATTGCATGTAAATTTGAAAACGATAATAAAAAACAAACAATACATATGGCCGTCTTAGCCGTTCTTGTGGTACGTACAGCTAACGCAGCAACCTTGCTAGCTTTCTTTCATAAAGACGTTGGAGAGCGTGGCTGAAAATGTATAAATTCACAGGAGGTTATAATCTCATCGCATGAGAAGAGATGTCGGTGGATAGTTCATACTGCCGCATCACTCAGGACAAAGTTCCGCCTGGTTACTGTCTCCATGTTACAACAGAGCCCCCTGGTGGACAGGTGGGCTAAACTGTAATACACTCAGCACCTTACAGCAAACGTATCTTATCCAACCCCATCCTCACACCAGCATAACAACTTGCAAGCTACTTTGCAACGCGGTAAAAGTGAGCAAGCTTGCTAATAAAATTCCCCAAAGAATGAAATAATAGTGGCACACTGTCTCTATAGCTAACATTGGCAGCAATGGCTATGGCCGGCTTACCTATTTACAATGAATGTGTCCCACAGTAGCTTGCTCTAGCTAGCTGACTGCTAACAGTTAACAAGATGGCTTGTATTACAGGACCTAGCTTGTGTGAAATACATTAATTATACAGCCTACACATTTAGTGTCTGACCTTTTCCATGCTGGGACGAGTGTTGACGTCAGGTCAGGTTACCATCTGTTTAAAAATGATGGACTGCAAAGAAAGAACCTTAATTTTTTACTCAAACCCACCCAACTTAAAACCCAGGAGTCTGAACTCAGCATCTGAATTATTTCTAAAAAATCACAGCGTGTGAATGTTAAGGTTTCTCTAACAAATGACCTCTTGAGATTTACTGTGCAAGTGAAGACAAATATCTGCTTTTTTGCTGCAAAAGCAGAGGAACCATGTACCATGAACCATTTACTAGCTCAGTATATTTTGGTTATATGAAATTCCATTACTGAATCCTTGAATATTATGCACAGTTGTGTAAGAGATTAAAGGAAAAAACAGGATGACAATGCCCTCTTCCATACGGAACATCACTGAATGGTTTTACAAGTGGGCCTATGAATATGATGTGAATCATGCTATGGGCTTTGCATTCACCATTACTCAACCCAGTTGAACACCAATTGGAGATTTTGGACCGACATTAAACACCACTCTCCACCATCATCATCAAAACACCAAATGAGGAAACACCTTTTGGAAGAATGGTGTTCAATCCCTTCGAGTAAAGTTCAGAGATTTGAAGAACCAATCCCAAGGTGCATGAAACTGATCTGCCAGCACACAGTGGCCCGGCACCTTACTAAGACACTTTATGTTGGTTTTTCCTTTAATTTGTCACCCACCTGTATTTGAAACTTCTTTTTTTTTCACTTCAAAATTTGGTCAGGACTAACTACACTTTTCATGACATAACAGACAGTGATGGGTCAGTGTTAAATGAAATCTAACTGGGATTAGTCAATTTTGTGGTAGGCTACTGCAACTTGCATTTAGCACAAAGCGATAAAAACCTACTTGAGTTGGCAGAGAGAGTTGAACAAAGCTGGGGATTAATAAGTGAGGAAGAAAAAGGAAAAGTGAAATAACAGTACACTGAGGGTAACACAAAGGGGAAGAAACCTCAGGACGTCTAAAGAAACAGAAACTGTGAAAAAAGCTGAAAAGGTCATGGAGGAAGGAGAAGAGAAACAGGTACACAGGGAATATTAGAGGGAGGAAGGAGGGATGAGTGTGACACTCTCCTCCTCTAATCTCCCCCTCTTCATTTCTTCACCGCTCCCTTCCTGTCTTCCTTTTCTTGTCCACCTTTCCTTCACCCTCTGATAATCTCCTATTTTCTCCTCCCTTTGTCTCTGAGCAGTGCCTTCTTCTTTTCCCCTGTTCCATCCATGAACAACTTCTTCCTCATAAACTGTTTTCTTTCTTTTCATTTCACTTTCTCTTTCCTCTTGTTTATCCCTCATCTCTTCTTTCCCTGTCATTCCCTTTCTCCTTAAATTTTTTTCCTTCTCTTTATTTTTTCCTCTTGATTTATAATTTCCATTGACATTATAATTCATTTCCTTTCACCTTCTCCCCTCCTCCACTGTCTTTTCCTCTCTTTTCCTCTCTAACCTAATATTCTTCCCTTTCCTCCTCCCCCAATCCACCTCTTCTTTTCCTTCCCTTTCTTCCTCTCTCAGCTCCTCTTCTCCCACTGCATCCTCTCTTCTGCATTTCCCTGTCCTTTCCTTTACTTCTCTCCTCTGTCCTCTAACTGCTTCCTCTCTCCCTTCCTTTCCTGTCCTCTCATTTTCTCTCATCCCACTCCATCCCTTTTTCTCCTCAGAGATTTTCTCCCACAGGAGGCGGCAGGAGCTAATCCCAAAAAGCTGTTTTGAAAGGCGGCAGAGCAGCAGCAGCCTTCCCCTTCAAAACAGACAAACACCCACAAACCTAACACCATCTCTCCGTCTCCTCCTCCTCTTTTCCTTCACTCTTGTTTGATTGTGGAGTCCTCTGTCTTGTTGGTGGATGTGTGCACACACAAATAAAACACATACCTCCATAAACACTCTCTGGCTTTGTATTTATCATCACCATCCTCTCCCCTGACCAGTGGACCAGAGTCATTGCAGAGCTCTGTGTGTGTGTGTGTGTGTGTGTGTGTATGAGCAGCATTGTTTGCTGGGGCGCCACTTTGGGGATCACAGCTATGAGAAGCTGGACTTGTAGCACTGAGTGGGCAGAGGAAGCTCGCTCAAGCCTGGAGCTATAATGAGGCCTTGTAATAAACAGATAACACTGTTTGATTCTGCATGGTTCCTCCATCTCAACTCACAAATGCTCCTTCTTTTTAATTTTAATTGTACTAACCCGCTCAGCAAAAACTGCTCATTTTCTTTACAAAAAGCAAATGTCTCCCATGGTGACAGTGAAGAAACAAAAACAGGCTTCCTGGCTTGCCTTCCTTTCATGTTTTAATAAACTCATAAAAAGAAATATTTAGAGTCCAACAACAGGGAGACATATTGCCTCCCTGTGTATGTGAATCTCCTCAGCATGAAATTGTTAAATGTGCTCTAAATAAGGTGGCAATGAAACGTAAAATGACTGGTTGGTATCAGCAGTGGGTTGGGAAAACGGAGGGGACAGCTCAGGCGGATTCTGGAGGACATGATAAGGAGAATTGGTTGGGAAAGGAGGAAAAGGAGATGGGGGGGGGTGGGGGTGAGGATGCAAAAGTGTAAAGGAAGAAAAGGGAGGATAACACAGGTGGGAACAGGAAAGGAGATTGGACAGCAATTAAGAGAAGAGTGGAAAGTGTCAGAGGGGAGAATGAAGAAGGTAGAGATGAGATAGGAAAAAGATGAGAGGATGATAAGAAGAGGAGACCAGAAGTGGAAAAGAGGAGAGAGTAAAGGAGGAGATTAGATCAGGTAAGGGAGGAGGCAAGGATAACAAAAAATCTGAGTGTTAGAGAAAACTGAAAATTACAAAGAATAAGAAAGAGGGAGGAGGAAAGAGGAAATGGTGAGGTGACAAGAGGCAGACTTGAGGAGAGATGTGATCAGGTAAGAGAGGAACAATGGAGGAGAGCAGGAGAATAGTAAAACAGGATTAGACAGGAGATGAGAGAAAATAGGCAGAGATGAGATTTGGGAAGGCACAGGAGAAGAGACAGGATGAGAAAAGTAGAGTAAAACTGAGAAAAAATGAAGAGTGAAGAGACAGGAGAAGGTGAGGAGGAGAGGAGATATAGGGGGATTGGAGGAGGGTATATAGCGAACACAACAGATTTGGATGGCAGAGTTAGAGACCTCCAAATCCCCTGAAGAAAACAACACAGCGAGGCAGAGAAAGACAGAGCCCTGCATGAGGGGAGATAGAGGTAAACCACATTGGATTCTCACTCACAGCCAGAACCAGCCTACATTTTCTGCACTCTCTCTGGCCCCCAAACCAGCAACGTTACCCAGTGTTGCTTCCAAAAGCACACACCATGCAGCGGCTGTGTAATCCAAATTCCAAAGGCATGTAATTAGAAGAGTTAAATTGGGAGCAGGAACAGTTGTGTGTCGTGCGAGGCGGTCACGTATTTAGAAAATGCCAAATCGCCTCATGTTGTAAAGTTGCAAACCACAACATTTCTATTACTGTTTGAACTGTGAAATCCTGGAAGACAAACATGTTAACTATATTTCTACTTATAATTCTGTGTTATTATGAGCTTAAGTTTGTATAATTATGGTTTCAAATGAACGTTTGGAATCCAACTGTGTAAACTGCTCATAAGACGGAAATTGCCACTTAACTGTTGTTTTTCTTACGTGTACTGAAAATTCATTTCAGTGAGGCACCAAAATTCACCACTGATACAATACATGTAATTTAGAGCTATCTGATATGTTATTTTGAGTGTCAAATATTCCTCAAGTATAGGACCAGGTCATTTTTTGTGATGTTAGGGGATTGATGGTTGGAGAACTTCTGATTTGTTAGTATCAAAGATTCAACCAGCTGAATAAATATTTGATCTCAAAGAATATCTAGCTTTTAATTTGTGTGTACACATGGAACGTTCATACAGCTATCAGTAAAGTGTCACAGATTTGATCCCAGTCTGTGCTGTTAGCCTGCCTTGTTAGCAGTGCACAATTTGTTGCATGTTGTGTTGAATCTGAAGAAACACATGCAAAGGCAAAACAGCTAAAGTGGAGAGCAAACAGTTGTGGCTATGAAGAAATATACATAAAGAGAAATTTGGTTTAAAAACAGGACAATAAAATCAGTCACAGGAATACATTATGCATGAGTGTCCATAAAGAAAATATATGAACAAATGTGAGCAGAGGTGAAGTTATTTTTACTTTGTGTTAAACAGTCACACGGCAGCGGGTAACTTTCACATCACTTTACATTTTAAATGAATACATAATGTATGAGTGAGTGTGACTTCTTGTTTGTTTTCCTACTTCGTGGTTGTAGGGGCCATCTCACCGTTCTTTCAACAGCTGGGAATAATCTGTTTATTAATTTACACTTTAAACAGATTTAGAGGCCATCAAGCTGGTATGTCTATATTATTCTACATTGCATTATGTAGCAGGAGCAATGCAGGATGCTTTACATTAGAGTAAAAACACACACAAGCTTAGCTGATGCAGTTAAAGTTGAAACTAAACTGTGGAGTGTTTGCCTTTGTGTACAAGTGTGCATTATTATTATATGAGTGTATATGCGCATATACTATTTATGTATATGTATACTACAGTATGAGTGCAAAGTGTATACATGTGTTAGTATACATATATGCTGAGATCCACAGAACAGTGAGCTGAGAAAATGATGAAGATTATAAAAAATAAAAGCTATAAATCATATATGTGAAAGGATGCAAAATAAATAATCAAAGAAAGTGAATTAAGTGGATCACATTATGACACATTTACAGACAGAACACTGATGATAAACTTAAATATGTTTTATGTTGTTAAATGAATATCATTTCTAGCAAAAGATTTAGTGAAAAGATTTCCTGCACATTCACTAAGAACATCAACCATATAGCTTTGACTGCTGTTACACAACAACACAGTAAGTCTACCAATGACCAGTACATTTACACTGGCAGTATAGGAAGTGATGTATTTTCCTTGATGAAGAGCTACAGTATATGTCTGCAACTAATATGACTCCTGCTAACCCCTCACATTATATTTGGAGCTCACAGCCCCGGGGCCTGGAACACTGAGGCTCCGATTTGGCTCCATGAACACACTCATCAACACACAAACTCAGCTCCACACAAAACTGCTAAACTCTAAACACACTATGTGGGACAAACACACACAAACCTGCCTTGATAAATTGGTGAATGTATGCAAGACATACACTTGAGCATGCACACACAGAGCTATATACACTCATGCCATTCATAAATTTACAAAGACAATTTACAAAATTTAAGAGACCCACAGAAACCCACATATAAACAGTACATCTTCTTGAAAGAGAAAGTGTTTTTTTTTAAGTGCACAGATACAGTGAGGCAGAAATGTGTGAACACTCTACACACACATGCATGCACACTCACCAACACACACTTGGCTTACAGCAAATCTCATGCATATGAAGGAGTGTTGGCATGAGCAGCCCTGTGGGGGAATGTTAGCTCCTTATGACCATGTCTCATTCTGATCCCCCAGGGAGCACAGAGGACTAAGTGATGGCCAACACACACAATCTCTCTCACATACACACACACACACACACATATAGCAAAAGAGAGAAAACCAGAGAGAGAGAGAGAGAGAGATGGGAAAACGCAATCCTCAAGCTGACCAGATGCCAAATGTGTTGATGGATTTATCTAGGAGCCAGATACAAACATACACACACACACACACAAGCGAGCAAGAGGGCATTGCTGTAGAGTCAGTGGCACTAAAGCCCTGGCACCATTACCCAGAAGTCTTGGTGTGCCAGTACCCATCATCCTTTGCTTCAATCTTGAGCCCAGAAGGTGAAAAAAGAGAGGAAAGGACAAGAGGAGAGGAAAAAGTAGCACGATAAAGCAGGAGGTGAAGAGAGATGGAAAAAATGGAAATTACTTTTTAAAACTTGAGCTTGAAGTAAGCTTTAGCTGAGAATGTCCAAACACAGGCACATACTCTAGATGTTGAAAGACAGTTTTCTTCCAAATTAATGCAGGAGAACAGTTCAAAGCACATTTCTTTGATATTTGAAACTTTGGAGGACTCGTAAGATGCCAACTGTAACCCATCAAACCCCACATATTTGTAGCAGCGCACAGGAACTTTACTCCTTCACCACTCAAGAGTTTCAGGATTGCATACAGAAGTAACCATGTTCCCATTATCTTGAGGGACCAAAACATGAAGGTAAGTCAACATTTGGGTTGTTTTTATGGCATCTGAGCAGTTTGAATATGATTTGTCGTATCTGAGAAATTTCAACAAAAAAAGCATCTCCTCATTTTTATGTTTCTGCAACCACAGGGCGTCAGGTCACTGATCTGTATGGTGTGTTGTTTGTGAGCAGTGATTTGCAGAGCCAGACTGCACAGCAAACTGCAGTGTCACTCCAGGTAATGTTTTCTTCTTTTTTTTTTCAAAGACTGTCCTGTGTTGAATATCTCAGGCCTTTGCTGCTGTCTGGCACAGTTCTTAATCTCAGTGAGCAGATGTGTCAGCCAGAACCATCGAGTTCAGGGCCTCAGCTGCTGGCTTCCAGCAAATCTGCCTTTTGGTGCGATCCTCTTTTTCTCTGTTACAACACTGGCTCTTTGTTCATGCTTTCATTTACCTGTTTTTATTGTAGACCACACATCAGACAGTCTGGTGGTGGCTGGGGAGTTTATCTGAGATTTTCTGAATTTGTTTACCAGTCTTTCACATCAAAGTGTCTTGTCTGGCTATATACATTTATTTATGGTGTTTTTTTGTTGAAAGATTGTCAAAAATGACCTCCACAGAGAAGTGCAAATTGTGACTTGGCTTTTTCTTTCTCTTCAGTCAAAGTTAATCTTTCCTTTGCTGCTTTGGTAACACAAGTTTTATACCTCAGTATTTCAACAAATATGCTTATTACTTTTTCTCAGACACTAATTCTATATCTGTGCATTAAGTATGGAGATGGAGACAGGAAGAGGTTTTACAGACTACAGGAAGAGGGGGAAAAAAAACTTTCCAAAATGTCTTGTGTTTGACTGTTATTGTGCAACATCACCAGCCACTGTACAGTGCAAACTGCTAGACACTGCTGATGAACAGAGGTTCTCTGCAATGAAATGTTCATACATTCCTGTCTGTGTGTGGATGAAACAAACGAGATACAACATTTTACATTGGGTTTTAGCCATTTATAGTTTTTATGCTACAATGAGTGAGGCTAACCACGTCCTGACTCCAGCCTTTAAAATCATACACCTCTAAGACAGACTATTTCCCCATATTTCCACTGTTTCTCTGTGTTTCCTCTAGCCATGCTAAGCCAGGCTAACTTCCCTGTACTGAACACAGATATGAGATTGATATCACTCCTGATAGAGAAGGAACCAAATTTCAATTTATCCTCATCCTGAAAACAGTAGATTTCTCAAAATTCATTTGAACTCACTCACAGAACAGGCTTTGGATATAGTTATCAGCCTTCTATGGAAATTTCAGTCTTTTGACACTGACGACGACGTAAGTGACGACACTAGCCGACACCTGAGCTCTGTTATCATCAGGCAAACTTTTAAACTAACTACCTGGTGATAATCCTGCTGCCATTAACTGTTTGCAAGCAACCATTCAAATCAACATGGCTGCTAATGGATGTTGAGTATACACCTGCAAGCACACACAAACTGAAGTACTGAGTACGTCTATCCACAATAACACACAAAAACACTCATCACACACACACACTGCCCATGTGCACTGATGCATGCTCCGGCTCAGGCAGTTAGCAGTCATTAAAAAGAGATTTAATTACTCGGTATCTTAATTGAAATGACACACAGCAATCCAGAGAAAGAAACATAGGATGGAAAAGTGGAGAGAGAATGACAAGAGAGAAGCAGGAGAAAGCAACAGGGGGAAAAAGACAGAGGAAAAGACACCTGCTGTTTTAATTTGAAAGTAATATCTGTCTCATTAAATGCCTTCCTGAGATTTTTGCTCATGTTCTTCTCATGGCTTTCTGAAACCTGACTGAGATCATTACTGTGATAGCAGGCAGACACCATGCACTGATTATGAGCATTTTATCCCTCAATGATGAGCACGTACAGTTTCTCAGGTCACCATTTAAAATAGAATCCAGGGCTCAGACAGGAGGCACCAAGAAAACTGAGACAAATTGCTAATGCATGTTATGTCTTGCAGGATGGGCTGTTAAATTTTAGTTTCTTTTCTTTTCTGTTTTCATAACTGAGACTGAAATTAATCCCATATTACCTGCCAAAAGTTGGGCACATTATTTTCATTAGTTTCATTTGTGTCTAATTTTTACCCCTGAGGCATTTTTCTTTCTTTGTGATTTTCTGACTTTAAGCATTTGGTAACAGCTCCCTGACAGTCACAGTCTATTTACTGTGTCACCATACCAATGTATAGCATATAAACATTATGATTATTATTTTATCTTTGTCTATTTATCTCTGGCCATACTTTTAGCCACGCTGGTAGTGTGGCCTGCCCAGTGGTTGATGCACAACTCCTAAATGACATCATAAGAGGGGAAGTAAATAAAAATCAGATTAGTGTTTAAATGAGTGAGGGAGTCCACATCACACACTGTTTTCTCATTATCTTCTCCAGCAGGTGTATGGAGTGTTTCCATAGGCATCCATCTCTTCAAAAGAAAGCAGGAGGCTGAACAAAACAAGCGCTCCTCTTGCCAAGGAGGACTCTGCAGCCAGACAGCTACCAAACTCCTCTTGGCTTCATTTCAGTATCCCTGAAGCTGTTCATTAATGTTTATCACAGGATGAAAATATAAAGTTGAAATTAATAGCAAATCAATCTGGTGTGACTGTGTGTGTGGAGACATGTCTATGGATGCATACATGGAAGACTGCATACAGTAGATAAGATGTTTGGTTTAATTCGGAACAGAAACCACAGAGAAGGAGGTAATGTAGGATGTAGAAGTTTGTTTTGTGTGTATGCATGAGTTGAAAGATAACAAAACAACATTCTCTGAGTGATTTTTTTTGTTCAACTTTACCATCACATTATTAGAAATTAAACAATAACTTTTGATGCATTTTGATCTCAATGGAGAGTTTGTAGCTCTCAATAATATTTAAAATTAATCTCCTATTAGATCTAAAATGGATATTTCATAATGTGTAGTGTTGCCGGGGGACACAAAAGGACCTGGACCACTGACAGAAATAACTGTCACAAATATGATGAAGGGTACAAATTTTTCATGTATGTTTTAATATGCCGGTGAGGCCCCAAACAGCCTCACAAGGATATATTAATGATAGAATAATAAGAACCTTTCAAAGTAAGGATATTTTTACGTAGGGATGTGAAGGGGGGTTATGAAGATCCTCACAAATGTGACAGTGATATGTGCATACGTTTGTCTGTGTGTGTGTGTGTGTGTGTGTGTGTGTGTGTGTGTGTGTGTGTGTGTGTACCCCTAAGTGTCCAGAAATTGATTAATTCAACTTTAAAGAAAGTTAAAAGGATTTTGTGTGTTAATCTTATGAGGGAAGGATTGATATTATTATATAATGTTGTCATGTCCTAACTGACTCATACAGCAACATCAGTTGCAACATCACTTGATTTTCTCTTAAATGCAAAACAAGGTTGCTGGTTTGTTGGTGCAACCCAGTGAAATGTGACACTGAAACTGTGGTTGATCCCTAACAAAACAAACAAACAGGCAGAAGACTACAGCTGAGCGATCACCTAAATGAAGGCAGACAGGATGGAACAAGACAAGGCAACAAAGACAGTGTGGTAGAGAATGACTGCTGGAATGGTACCACACATACTTGATGCTAATGAGGTGATGGAGAACAGGTGTGCAGGAAGCTGACTGATCAGGTGATGGCCAGAGGAGGGAACCAATGGGAACAGGTGCAGAATGCCAGATCTGGGAGGATTTTTTTTCTACTAAGTCTGAGGAATGACAAACAATCAAAACAGACCGAAAACAGGAAAGAAAACAAATAATAAAAAAACCAATAAAACAACAGCACCTGAGACTGGAGCAGATTAAACTAGTAAAGAATTGCTTGCCTTTTTTTCTCATACACACATCAGCAGTCAGAACAGAGGCAGTGGAACACACCCAAAATCAAAACATGAAAACATGACACATTATTGTTAAAACACGTGCGGATACATGTACATATTACACAAAGAACAAGAAAAAACTGTGTTTATTAGTTTTGATGAGTGGGAAATGAAAAATGAAAAACTCACAACCAATTAAAATAAATAACCGCAGTCAGCTGATGCCACAGTGTTGGAGCAGAGGAAAAAACATCATGAGTTCACACATACCCTCAAGAGCTTATCACGATTATGGCCCCGAGCTTTTGGGCACAAAGCACAGTATAATTACAATCACTCTGTTATATTCTGAGAAATACCAGCATTAAGAGGCTATTGTAATGAATAACTTTCCCAGTGTGGCAGCAGATTAAATGAAGCCACTGGCTTAAAAGCTGCATAAGGCAACTTTACACACTGACAGCCCCAAAATATGGAGGCCTGAACCTGACAAAAGGTATAAAAAAATATAACTGAATCAATTGTGATAATGTTTGCTATAAATATTGAAGAGAGTCCTTTAACCTGCAATCAGTTGGTTTAAAAAGTGTAGAACATGTTTTTGAGAATAACAGGGCTCTGAAGGCATAAACTAAATTCTTCAGAGCCGAAAATCTTTGATACTCAAAAGAGAAAAGTCCATTTCATGATTAATGCTGATGAGCTGGATGTGTTTTTACACTCATATCTTACTTTTTCATTTTTTAGCTTCCTCTGTGAGGCCAGTTATACAATCATAACTCCCCTTGATTAATGTCCTCTCATGTAAAATATCAAAAACAGTTTCTGTATACGTGCATGAGGGTTAGCTGGTCTGATCTTTGTGCTGTGTAGCCAGTGTTTCAGATGCAAGGTGGAAAGGTTTCTCTTTAATGAGGCAACTGAGGAAAGTGTTTTATGAAGTTTTACTAGACTTTCAACTTTCAAACTGAAAAGTCTTTGTTGTGTTGACTTGATTCAACAGATTTTCCACTAGAACACAAATCAATCTTTCAAATACATTTACAGCACTCAACTTATTATTTTGAAATATGTTCAGATTAGTGTTATGTACTTAATGTATTAAGACATTATCCTGAGAACATTATAGTGAGAGCCACAGACAGACAGAGGGAGAGAGCAGAACTCTTGTATCAGCTCCTGTCAGAGTTTGGAAAAGGTGAAAGGTCGCCACCTTTGCTCTCTCTTCTGCTTTTCCACCAGACTGAGCTGGTGCTTGTAACATCCGTCCACAGAAATTTAACATCACCTCCTCTGCCCTGTATCAGACTCCAGAGTTACAGAAACAATGCCAGTGGAGGAAAGTTATTGATTATTCATGGGCCACAGATCCTGCACACACAAACATACGCACCTGCAAGTGCACACACGAACACACACACACACACTGCTTGTGACTCTGGGTTAGAACAGCTGTGACTTCTGACCCCCCCCATCTCTGAGTAAATCATCAGATCTCTCAGCCGTTATCCTGTGAGAGAATGCACACACACTCACACAGAGGATCAAAGCAAGGACAGTGCAACCAAGTTTGACCTTTAACCTCCTCTGTCTCCATCTCTCAACTTATCAGCTGACCCTATAGGGTTGAATTCTATATTTATAATCACAGAGGCATGCGGTCATACAGTGATACAGTCAGTCGCAGTTCCTCTAAGTTTGTTGATTTTTTCTTTTTGATTGCTTTGTTTTACTCTAAAAGTAAAAGCTTAAAGCTAAAAGTATGAAACTCATGTTAACATATGTCAGAGCTCCCTTTGCTTCTCCTTGTGTTCCTAATCGATGTAGACAACATTGGAGAAGTCATCAGAGAACATCTGGAAGTGACAAGTTCTCGCAAATCCCAAAGTGTGAACTGTGTCAGCACAGGTCCTTCAGTTTTTTAAAGTTTGACAGCTCACAGGTGATTGGCTAAAGGCGAGGGAGTCGGGCTGTGATTGGAAGAAGACAAGAATAAGCTGGTGGAGCAACAGAAAGCGAGAAAGCTGTACTAGTGACTTGAGTAAGGAGAGTCTTCCTGACTGATATTTCTCTGAGCTTCATTGCCATCCAAATAGACATACTGCAGCCAGCCAGTAAAAGAGCTTCATCAATCGACCAATCAACATGTAGTCTCATAAAATTTCCACAAAAATAAATCTTCCTCGGTTACACTAAATATTATCTCTCCCACTGTTTTTCCACTTCTTAAATTTGTTCAACTTTCCCATTTCCCCTCCTCTGAAACCATTCATGTCGTTCCATCCCTTCTTTCTTTTCCTTTAAATCTCTCTCTCTCTCTCTCTCTCTTACTTTGGTCTCTCCTCACATTCTTACCCCAAAGCTGCCTTCCTTTTCCTCCCCCAGCTACATCATTCACAACTCTCAGCTTCCCTCTGCGTTTTTCCCTCCAAAGCCAATCTCTCCATTCACTGTTCTAATTAGAGCGTTCATTCCCTGTGACTCTGCCCCATACCTCTACACTGCTCGATGGGAGTTCTCCGTGTTAAATAATGGATGAGGGCTAGTGAAGGACCTGTGTGTGTGTGTGTGTGTGCATGCGTGTGAGCGAGAAATTGAGTGAGATCCAGTGTGTGTAAACAAGCGAGAGAGCGACACAGGGAGAATGTGTGTGTATTCTATCTGTGTTTCTGATTCTATCTCTGGGTGTGTGGGGGCCGCGGGGACAGGCCTTTGCCATGGTAATGGATCACTGTCATCCAGCCTATTGCCTGAAGGGCCCCTTCATCTGAGCCAGGAACCCATCATTCTAGTCGGGCATCTCAACAGGCACCATGGGGGCCCTTTACTCATTTAGCCTAGAGTAATGGGCCTTTGCCCAAGTTGCCACATGCACACACACATAAAAACACACATATGGACAGGAAAAAGCACACAAATGCAAGAAACACACATCTCTAATGTACTCAGACCAACTCATACCTGATAATGTTTTTCAGTTTAATGTCCCTAAAGTCTTTTACCCAGAAATCTTTTTTTTTTTTTTTTGTTAAGCAAAGTGTCTGAGCTCAAGAGGCAGGAGAAGAAAATGGAGAGCAGGCAAACACGAGGTGAAAGCTTCATTAGGAAGATCATTAAATATGGATAAACTCATTCCACAGATCAAAATAGAGACAGAGGAGCTAAGGCCATAAACTGCACGAGGGGGGGAGGGGGTACTTTCACAGCAAATCACTGGAGAGCTCGCACGGTGGAATTTACACTCACAGGAAATTTTCCTACATCCTTCTCTGTCTAGATTTGAAGTCCCAGATAAGATTTGTGCGAGTCAATATTTGAGAGGATGCTGCAGCAGCTGGTTTTATAATATTTGCTTTCATTTTCGTTTTTCCTGATTATATTTTCTAGTTTAACTCTGATTGGAGCTTCGTGGATCTCCCGCCACGACCTCACAGACACCAGCTTGTGCTGCAGTAATTGTGTATGAGATGGTTTAATACACAGGCACAGAGACACATATTCACATGAACACACAAAAAACTTAATATGGATGGATATGTGCGAGTGCAGACACACACACACACACACACACACACACACACAGGGCTGTCTGAAAGCTGTTTGTCAGGAGGAGGTGACTTTGGTCAGACTGTGTCCTGTCTGGATCTGGAAGGACACACTGTCATAGTCAATGACACATGCACATACACACACACACACTCACAGACACACACACCTCTTTTGTGTCTGGGCCAGCAGGACAGTGTCACCCCTGAATGGCAATGACAAAAACATGTCCTTTTGTCCATTTCTTTGTTTCTTTCATCTCGTCTCTCTGTCTTTTAAATGTAACGTGCTTGATCTAGCATAAATGTTATGTGACCAGAACTCACTGCACAAAAAATGTCATAACATGGACGTAGATGTGATGTATTTAAAAATAATTTCGTTTTCAGCAAAACTAGTTATAGGTATGATACCTCATGTATTCTCTGGGGGGTAGTTTCCTATATATCGGAAGCACCACTTAAAATCTGAACGCTTCCCATGGTGATCTACTTCCCGCCGGGCTCTAAGCACCAAAACTTTGTTTCTCCTGGGCACAATAAAAATTCTATTCTAATCCAGATTTGTGCATGCTTTTGTTCTAAGTCTCTCCTGATCTATCTATCTATCTATCTATCTATCTATCTATCTATATGAAGCTTAGTGAAAGTTCAGTCAGGAAGACTGTCTATCTGCACTTACCTGCTGAATCACAGCTGTTTCCTGTTATTTCTAAGCCCCTCCCACTAAGTTGTTTTCATCCAATTACAACCTGACACACCCATCTTCATCTATCACACATGTCCATCTCCATAGCCTCATTAAGCACAAGAGCAAAGTGCTTTTAGTGAAACCAGTCAGAGAATTCTGGGTTTTTGAAGCAGCTGCGTGCTGTGTGTGCAGGCTGTGTGACTTCTTCTTTAAATAAAGCTGACTTGACTTCACCTGCAGTTCTGTCCTCTGCCTGTTTCTCTCTGTGTCACTTTCATCAGCCCTCTTTAAGTATTCCCTCTCCCTCCATCCATTCCTCCATCCCAAGACACTTAGCAGATCTCTCCTTCTCTACACTCCCTCCTCTAAAACATCCTTCCCTCCTTTCACCTCCTACGCCCCCTTTCCATGCACACCTCCCTGACTTGATCCTTCCACCCTGCCCTTCTGATGTCTAACCAATTCCACCTTCTTCTTTTCCCTCATCATCATTAATCATCCCTCCTCCTTCCCTCATTTTTTGTAAATCCCCCCCCCCCTTTATTTAGTTCTTTTTATTACCGTCCTTCACAGTCTCCTAGTCTTAGATGCTTCTCAAGCAGTTTTTATTTCCTCCTCTTTCTTTCTTGCTCTTCTGTTCTTCCCTTTCTTCCTCTTTTCATCTCACTATCTCCTCTATCTTTAGTTTCTTTTATCCCCTTTCACACCTTGAGCTTGTTACTGCCTGCACCTGCCTCCTTATTTCTCCGTCCTTATATCCTCATCATTCTCCTGTTTCTACTCTTGTGTGTCAGTTTTAGGTTTCGGTCAGCCACCACGTGTCCTTCTTTAAGTGCTCTATAAATAAACGTGACTCATCGTGTCTTTTCTTTCTCCTCTCCTCCCTCCATCTATAATCCCTCCTCCTCCTCCTCTCTGACCTCTTGTCAGTCAGCTCTGTCCTCAGCCAGCTGGCTCGTCACCACTAATGAAAATCCTTTACACTTTATTAACCAGGACTAATGAAGCACCCCACTGCTCACAGTACGAGAGTGTTTATATGAGTGTGTGTGTGTATGTGGAAGTGTCTAAATCTCAGGTATGGATATTTTGTATTTTGTGTTCATGTAACTGTGTGTGTAACTGGGATAGTGGCTTTATGTGCAGAACAAAAGCATTTTTTCCCAGTATATATTGAAAATGTGTATATGCTTTTGTGCAAATTTCTCGACACTGACTCTTTCTACTTTGAGGAGGATATGAATAAATTTCTGTTGGTCAGTTTTGTAACTTTGGACAAGTCAAAAAGTTGACACAAGCCATGCATTTGCTGTATGTACTGAGAAATTATAACATGTTCAGTCACAGTTGCCTCTCATTCCTCCATCATACGAGGTGCTGGTCTGACCATTAGGAACAATTTGGCTCCTTTCCCAAGGGCTGGACATGTGGGCAGGAGGAGGGATTAAACTGCACTGCGACGACCTGCTCTGTCAAACATACAGTGCAGACAGACTTTATCAACGCAAAACTGTGTCACATATTGAATATCGTAAGTTTTGTTATGCCAACTATGGATGAATTGGAATAATGCATCTTCACACTTAAAAGCAGCAGTTTCCAATAAGTTAGATACTGTAAAGTGAAGTCTGCATGTAACTATTCTGTGTGTTGTCAATTTTCTGGGTCCTGTACTTCCCCCTGAACAACAAACACACCTGAGAATATCACCAACAAACACACCTGAGAATCTCCAAAGAAACCACAATGATACAAGAAAAGGAAATCATTTTGTTCAGGACAGTGTTTTTAGTAACAGAAGTGATTTAAGCAAAGACAATGGATTAGTCAGCTCTTTGAGCTTTTCAATGTGAGGTAAATTCAGTAGCCCAAGGCTGAATGTGCACATGCATGGACACATACATATAAACACCACATATTTCTGCTGAAAAATTACTTCGCAACAGCTCAAGCAAACACACAAAACACAAACCCACATGCATGTACATAGAAATGATTGTGCCTGTTCACACCTGAGCTGAATTAAGTCTCTAGCTTTTCATCTGCTTTTAGCTCTAGGCACACACACACACACACAAACACAGTGTTAGAGGTGTAGCACAATGGGACTCCAGGTGGATCATGAGACTGAGGCTCTGCTAACCCACTGTAGTAGCCTGAGGGTGGAGGGGGCTGAGAGATGAGGACAGCAGGTTAGAAAAAAAAAAAGGAAAGTCAATTTAGTCAGAAAGTGGATGATGAGATTATAAAACAGAATAAGAGGAGGATTTATTTACAAAAGCAGGTAGAAAATGAGAGGATATTCATTCTAATTCTAATGGTAATGGGCTTGTCAAACAACAGTTTCCAATAAGCTAGAAATTGTAAAGTGAAGTCTGTGTGTAACTGTGCGTGTTGTTTTTCAACCGGCAATTTTCTGGGTCCCAAGGCCCTGTGCTTCATTCTAAATAACAACAGAGAAAACTAAATGACAAGCAATTACTGAGAACAGCCAATTACTTGTGCTGCATTCTCCAACGCACAAGCACAGCTGTATGTGCTGTACATGTCATCGGTAATGAACACACATGAACATTATACATGCACTCAGCTGACAGGCCACACACATATATGCATCATCATCAACACCATCAACACTTACTCACACACACACACACACACACACACACACACACACACACACACACACCAGTGCGGGACAATGAGGATTTGGCAGCTTTTAAATGGCTGTGCAGAAATAACATTAACACAATGATACCAGTGAGGGTGTTTGTGTGTGTGTGTGTGGTTGTGTGTGTGTGTGTGTGTGTGTGTGTGTGTTATTCAGATTGATGACCAGTGTCAGAGGTCTTTCTTCCTGTCAGTCCTTCTCTCTGGCGTGGACATGCAGACACACAAACACAAGGTCTGACAGAATCTTGGCTGGCTTTAAACTGTTACCAGGCGCTGAGCCAGGTGGACGCCAACCTCTCCAGCCACCAGACTGCCTGGATGTCTGCCCTACAATGACAACAAGGGAGGAGGGAAAGAGGGAGGGAGAAGAGGAACGGAGAAAAGGAGGATGGACGGACTGATTGACTGTGGTTCCACAGTGCTGTTGGTCTGCTTCAGAGCAGGAGAGTTAGTCTGTTAAAAGTTCAGTTACAGCCATGATGCCAGGTGGTTCTGGTGAAGTAGAGGTAAACAGGGTGACCTCTAATTTCCCAGCTTGGATCTACTTTCTCTAATGCTACGAATCGCTGGGTCTGAGGACCACATCTCAAGCTTTTTCTGTAGGTCGCTTGCAAATCATCCAGTCTCACAACTAAACACACCAAAATATGTCCTGGAAAAGTGCAGTGATCTGCAGCCAGACATTAACCCTGTTTAACTGATGGTTGCTACTTCATGATACATGGCAGTGAAGCAATCCTGTCAAACAGACCAAAGAAAAATGAGAAGAAAACCAACAAGCGAATCATCCCAAATTTTATTTAACTGATGAATGTGAACACATCCTTCAAGTCAAAGTAGCATCTAGAGGAAAAATCTTCTGGGAAGTGCAAAGTGTTTAGCAGGTTGTTGCTGATCTTCATGTTGGTCATATGGTTTTACCAAATATGTAAATAATAAAATCATTTGCACCGAGAAATGTTTAGCCATTCAAGCAGAGTGCAGACGTATAAATTACAAGGTCAGTGGATTTTTTTAAAAAATAAGTGAAGGTTGCACCTATGAAACCATTTTCTGTAAAAGCCTTACGCAAGATAATTCCTCCCAAAATAAAAATGCACGGTGTGAGTTGAGGTTTCTGGCTAAACGACTGCAGGTGGGTGAACACAGGACTCAGTCTGAACAAGATAATGCTACCATAGAGCTCAACAGTCCACCTACAGGGTGGCAACATATTATTTTATCCACCAAGGAGGGGTGAGAATGCATGAGTGTGTGTGTGTGTGTGTGTGTGTGTGGTCACCTGGGGACCACAGCTATATGGGCTAAAATTGTGTTCATAATTGCCCTATGTAGCTTGTTGACATAGAGGAGGGTATACACGTTTCCTTCATGTTGGACTGTTTCTATGATGAACACACACATTCGCTGCTTCAGTGCCTGTGTACAGAGATGGCATACAGCTCAATTTAGCACAAGACTGTGAATCTCTATGTGTCCCTTTTTAGAAATGAGTGCATGTGGTTTGAGCATGTGTGTCCCCAGGTTACAGTTTAGTTAAATCTGTGTGTTTGTGTGTGTGTGTGTGTGTGTGTGTGTGTGTGTGTGTAGTGACACCAGCCTTCACCAGACACTGTAAAGACTTTGGGCACAGGCACAAGCAGAGCTCCAAACAGTAGAGCAGACGAGTAACTCCACATACTGTTCACAGCCACACGTGTGGACTGCAGGAACCGTTTTGGACAGAAGAACCCATGGGTGGACAGTATCAGGGTGTCTGGAATCAAGACAAACCACGGGGCTCTGTGTGCATATGTGTGTGTGTATTTGTTTGTCTATGTGTACATCATCTGTTCATGCAGGCCCAGAGGGCAGCAGACATTATGGAAGGTTAACAGAGTGCATTACTGCTGCATTAAGCCTTTTGTCACATGGGAGGGAACACATACTGGTGTTATTGGGCTATTTATTTGATTAACATGCATAGTCTTCCACCCCACCTACACACACACACACACACACACACACATCTCTACAGAGTGAGAGGGAAAGAAAGAAAGAAAGAAAGAAAGAAAGAAAGAAAGAAAGAAAGAAAGAAAGAAAAGAAGAGCATTGGTGGATATCATGAATATGGGAGAAAGATATTCAGTACTGCTGTACATGTTAACTATTCCTTCTATATATAGAACGTGCATTGCTGAACTGCAAAAATGAAACTGTAATTATTTGAGTGCTGTGGCAGTGTATTGCTGCTACCATGACAAAAGTTTCCAATGTAACACATCCTTTTCAAACAAGATCATTTTCATGTTATTATAATGTTTTCTCATTATCACTAAGTACCAAATGAATCTGTTTCTACAAGAAAACTTTATCAGTCAAAATGTTCTATGTTACAGCAGCATGCAGAGTCATCTAAATAAAAAAGATGATGAAATTACTAGGAAATATTTTGTTATAAAAAGACAATACAAAACAAGACATCATGGTGGCAGCAATACAAATTCCAGGGGTGAAACTCTAGTTGTAAGAGCAGTGGAAGTTACTAATTTATCTTAAAATATGGACTGTAAACAGCAGGGACACACTTTTTTATTTTTTGTTTATCGGGATCAATGAAAGAAAATTGCATTTGCAAAGAGATATTTGCAGTTAGCTTGAGATGAAGAACAAACACAAAAGTGCAACTGTAGAACTGAGAGTTTTTCACTACATCACACATTACTCTCTGACTTTTCTGTCTCAATGAATTCAGCAGACTCTGCTTGTTCCCTCTGTCCTTGTTGTGTTAGCTGTGTGTTAGCTCTCATCACAGGTTGTACTTTTTTTTGTGTTCAAATTTTCAAATGCATCAGTCACCAAAAACCAAACACAATGCAGGTCTGTTGCACTGAGGTAGTGACATTAATTAAATATCTCTAAATTAGACTGAAACTATATCAGCATGTCGAGAGACAAGTGAAGGAAAATGTGCGTCACATCATGTAATTTGAGCATACTGACACTTGAAAACGCTGATTTTTACTTTTTTTTTCTTAATTAACCTTAAATTTAATTCCAGGCACTGTTAAAACATTAACACTACGTAAATATGGCAAATGTGGTGATACAATCAATCTCTTCTGTCCACGGTACCCATCCAAGCACACACACACACACACACACACACACAACCTGTTTCTCCGATCTCTCAGGGACTTATCTCCCTCCCTCTCTCAGCCTTTTATAGACTGATTTTAAATTAACATCTGCTGCTACTCCATAAAAAAATGAACCTGGAGGATTCATTTCAATTAGAATAGAAAAAAAGAGACGGCTTAATTCATTTAGAGGGAGATGAACTCTGAAAACTAGGTTGCCCTGGCCACCTGTGAGGAAATGGAGACAGAAAAACAACTCTATTTAATGGAAAAAGCAATTTATTCAAGCATTAAGCATTAACTCATACATATTTTCTCCTTTACAACAATAGCAGGAGATAATTTTACTTATTTATAGTGCACCTAAGCTTTGTCAAGCCCCGAGAAGGGAATGTCTCAAAATAATGATTCAAAATAATTCAATATATGGATCCTCCAAAGAGCCTCCAGCCAGAAGAAACAACAATTAGACACAAAGGATGTTTTCTTTTTGATGAAAAACCAGATAAAGACTCAATGCAAACTGTCAGGTCTGTTATACCATAGGATTAAAACATGGAAACATCTTTCATCTCTTCCAGATTATATTTTATTTCTGTAATGCCGTTTCTCCGATTTTATGCTTCGTGAATAAAGCACTGAACTCACATTTGCGCCAAAAATTATATCTGTGCCTACCTCTCTTAAACAATAAGCTCCTTGCACAGATGACCTAAGGGGTCTTCATCTTTTACATAACCAGTATGAGGATCACAACCTTCTCTAAACATAAAAGACATGTGGTCTGTGTGGTTGTTTGTTGGGATTAATAAAACCTCCACATGTCTTATTATATATTTTGGATGAAATCTCATGGTGAATTACAGAAGGGTCCACAAACACAGCACAGATGGATGACAGAGACCAGGCTAATCATGGTTGTATTAATAAACTGTACATTCCCTTTCTTCTAATCTGCATAGGTGGGTGTCTACAAGCTCCATAAAGCCCTCAGGAAGACCTCAGCTCAGCTTTAAAGAGTTGATATGCATTGCCTCTTCAACACATACTATACATATACCAGCATAATCTGGACCCCTTCTTGTGATACCTTCTCTGGCTCGGGCATTTCTAAAGCCCGTAAGCCCCATCACCCTCACACATGCATACACATTCACAATTAGCCTCCCACTCTGTGCATTCTTCATCTATGTGTAACTCTTCTCGGCTGTGTGTATTGACATGTTTGGTGTAACATTAATCCTTTTGGCACACCTACGCTGTGCTCATTGAGTGATTATTAAAATGTCACATCACATTTGGCTTCAGCGTCCAGGACTGACGAGGATTTGAAGGATTACAAACAGGAGCTGAAGCAAACATGATGCGATGGCAGACACGAGTTCAGCTAGGTGAGTGAATACACACACACACAGACACATACACATACTGTATATGGTATTAAGACAGTGACACATTTGTCTTTGTCCTAGATATGTATTATGTAGTGGAATTTTCCAGAAGCAGTGACTACAAGGTTAAATTGCTGCCTTTTAGCTTTAACCTTTGACTCCTCATTGATGCATTATGTGTCACAAATCACATCATAAATCTATCAGACTGGAAAACACAGACCCCATATACATACAGCTGGGATCAATGGCATTCACTCTCTGAGGCTGCTCTTTATTACTTATGACCCTGCCCTGTAATGATGTTTCCTTCAGTATCAGAAGTAATCTAGAGGACTGCTCTCTGTACATGGTTACAGTGCAAACAGGAACTGCTGGTAGTATTTGTATTAATCATACATTAATAGAAAATATATACGCTGTTGCAGTTTAGTCACCTGACCGTCCTCATCATGGTAACAAGCACAGACATGTGGTTAAGTTTGTGGAACAGTCACAGTTTGATTTGGTTTGGGGACAAAAAATAAACAGTGGTCTTGTGTCAAAGATCTGTGTATTGTCGAGCCATACGTGGGTCAATCTATACACTATGTCATGTGACTTTCTCCTCTTCCATCATAATTACTAAGGCCGTTAGAAATTACTTAACAATAAAACATAACTATGGGTAGCTGTTTGCAGCTGTGGGATTGAACTGATCTCAGTTCAACTAGGATCACTGTCCTGCTGCACTGTCCTGACTTTGTAGTGACTGTAAGTAAAACAGGCTACAGGCTCAACAAGGTTCAACTAATAATACTGACTAGGAACTTCATACTAAAGCTGAATGTTAGACCATTGACCAATGAAGTCACTATTTAATTTCAAATCACAAAATAAAACAATAAATAAATAGATGAAAATAAAAGAACATTCATTTACACATAGACTCACACACATGGCAACAGACCAAAAAGACCAAATGTCTCTACGGCCTTGACACTTAGAGGAGAAACGAAAGCATTTCTGCAAAAGCCTGTGAGATCTGGACTGCCTTTGACACACACACACACACACACACACACACACAATCTCTCTAGAATCTGTCTTTGTCACACATGTATTTCCCAAACATGTATGACACACACACACACACACACACACACAAAGACAGCAGATGCCTGGAAACCTTTCACGGCCTTGTAATATCAGAGCAGGTTTCAGGGTGTTTGTGTGAAAGCTGTTACGATCTGTCCTCACCCAGTGCCTCTGGCAGGAACACCTTCCACACTATGTTCAGGTCCATCTGGAGGGTACACATACACACACATACGCTCACGGAGACACACACACACACACACACACACACACACACCTCCCTTCTGACACGGTCACAATACTGATGTGAGTCTGAGTCACTCCTTTACCTTGAAGAATTTTAGCTGCTGTGCTGTTTCAGAGTTGTTCAATGCGTGGCAATGAAATGAGGCTGTTGGGGGATGCTGTGGGATCAAACAGGGCCGATTTGAAAGCGTGCAATTGTCAGATCTGACTTACATAATTAACTGTGTCTTAGAGGTGAAGGTCTTAGTTGTCAAATACGACAACTGTCACCGGCAAATTTACTCAGCTGTATCTAAGTCTGTGAGTTGGCCAAAACAAGAAAAAAGAAAATCTTGGCTGATGACTAATGTTAGCTTAGGCTGCTGAGATGCAGTGATGTCAACAGTCAACCAATTAACATTGTCCTATATGACTTATAGAAGTTTAGTTTAGTCTTATTCTGTCATAAAACAACATAATTAACACGTGTCCAAAACAAACAGTTTGTCATATTATCACGATTAGCAATCTGTGTAGCTGCTGTTAAGGAATACCCTTAATTATAAAGATTATATTAGAATATTATTGAGTAAGGTCAAATATAGACCACTATTAATGTTCATGATAAATATGGCTGTAAATGTTTGTTTTTTTCCACGTTGACTTGACTGGTTTGAACCCAGAGAGAACTTTGATAGTAAGCTACTGGATAGAAAATAATCCCATTTTAAATTTTAACATTTATATTCCTCAAATTCTCTATTCAAACCTGTGACTTGGCAACCCCCAACTAAAGGTTAGGGAGTCACATCTGTGTCCAGAGATTCATGTCTCAGTGTGTTACTTCTCTCTGTATTACTTTGTATCGGCTCCAGCTTTTTGTGAGATTACACTCTGTGTTGTCCAAAATGACAAAGCAAGACCCAAACATTCATAACAAACATTCTGTTATGTGAAAATACAATTAAACTCAGCTTCAGTGTGGATTAATTGCACAGTAATAACCGTAGACAAATATGAAAGATGCTCCCCACTGCTGTGTGTGTGCGTGTGTTCATTAGATTTTAGACGTGGTGCAGCAGCCCTCTGCAGTTCAGAGACAAAACGTAACAAATACAAGCAACAGCAGGAGGCCTGTCAGTAATTGCGTGTTAATGTTTTATACAAAAGCACAGCGTGATGCAAATGTGTGGGAATATGTGTATGTGCTTTTGTAAATGGAACAGGCTGTGTCGACTTATTTTGGTGAGAGAGAGAGAGACTGTGAGTGTGTGAAGTCATATAACAGCCCAACATGAAGCCAGCATGTGTTCCTTCCCACGTGTTAAAAGGTTTCATATAGCAATAATGGACGTTGTTTGCCTTGTATTATCACTACTGCCCTTAAGGCCTACACGCACACACACACACACACACACACACTTGGTGAATATAGTAATATGTTGCCACATTGCACTTCACACTGGTTGTTGCCTACATGGTGTTTTCCTTTTAGAACAAAGAGGCCTGGAATGGGACTGTTGGGGAGCAGAGGGGACAGAAGTGCTGTAATACAGAAATGAGAAGGTTGGAAGTTTCTAGATGGAAAGAGCAAGACAAAAAGAAAAGACAGAGAAATTAAAGACTATTTTTAGTGCATAAGTGGATTCACACTGACAAGTATGGAACATACAAATGGACTGCAAGTACCAAGAATGGTCAAAAAGGTGAGTGTGGAATGATGGACCCTTCTCACCCTCAACAGCCGCCATCTTAGCTACACAGCAGAAGGGGAGGGAGCACCAACATTTTTTCAAAGTCGTGAAAATGGCAGCCGAGGAAGGAGGATGCATGAAACAGAACGCACACACACAAGAAAGTAAAACATTTGTTTTTCATTTGTTTTGTCAGCAAAGTAGCCACCAGATATTTTGGTGGGTGACATTCGATCGTTACGATTGTCATTATGTGTCACATTTAATTTGAGACAACACTACCCTGTTGTAATTCATACACTACATCAGTGAGTATACTGTGTGCACAGTGTAATCACTTGTGTAGTGTGCATGTAAGTGCGCTAAATGAAGTATCCAATTTGAGACACAGCAGCACTTTTCACTTGCTAATTTGTGCATATTTTTCACCCAGGGATAAGCCACTGTCCAAGACATCCAACACTTGCTGCACATGTTTCACATTAAAAGCCTCCCAGGAGCAGCAGAGGTCATACCCTTTGAGCTGTGGAGAGATTTGTGATGTGAAATGTCTGTGAGGAGAGTGATTGGCTTCATTGACATTAGCTTACTATAAAAGAGTGTGTGAGTGAGTGAGAAGGGTGCTTCTGATAAAAAGAGAAACTCAGAGCAACAGAGTGGCAACTAGGATATGACTGTATTAGGATATAATGATGAAATTAGAGCTGTGGAATATACAGTAAGTTACATTATACTGAGTGAAATAAACATGGAGGAGGTACTAAAATACAGTAAACTATAATCATAGGAATGTTTAGGAATAAAGAATCAAGGGTCCAATTTTGTTAATTTCACCAAAAAGTTAACTTTCAGTTACATCATGCTTCATTTCCTTGATAAAGACTTTAGACTTATCATAGATGGTATTGAATTTCCATCTTTAATACAAAGTGCAGTGACACACCCTGTATCTACTTATTAAGCTTACTGCTGTTGGCACATAGTAATAATTGGAAGTGATTCAGATGAGCTTAGCAACATTTTTATCAAATCAACTCTTTTCTTGTCTGTGCACTGTTTAAAGAGATCTTAGTATGAAAATCAACCTGAAACTTTAAAAGCGAGGGAGATAAAAATAGGATTTTGAAAAGTGACAGGGACATGACCACCCCACCCACTGCCATCCTCAGGGGAGAGAGACGCCCTTGGCCAATATTAAATCAAGGTCTGGTTCTCTCTGCACTTGAGGTAAATAAAAGCTGTTATTGGAGAATTTATGGTAGGAGGAAAAAGGAGAAGAGGAGAAAGTAGAGAGACGAAGGCAGAGAAAGATTAAATTCTTATCTTATTCCACAGTCACAAGCTCTGGACTGTATCAGCTCCATCTCATCACTATTCATACAAATATCAATATTATCATCATCAAGCAGAACTCGGAGTTTAATAGGAAAGTTTTGATAGTGAGACATTTCAGAGCACGATGGCACACAGCTCCGAAAAGGAAGAATGTGTTTCATGGTCAGATTGTAAGATACACACCTGCCAGTCACAGCGGTAAACCTACCTGATACTGATACTGAATATAGATGATCATTATAATTTGAAACCCGCAACAGCGATTTGTAGAGATACATTCTGAAGTAGCATTTTTCTGAGTACACTGCTGAATCACTGCTCTTTGGTTATCAGGGCCAAGACACTGATTTCAACTGATTTATGCTCAGTCACTTCGGCTTTAAGATAAATCCAACATTTACTGGGAGACCTTTATCGGGGGAGCAGGAGGCATGTGTCGGCTGGTTTGGGAATGGATTTCAAGTTGTGCTCCGGTATGAGATACCAAACATTGGGGGGGATCTCCAATATAATGACTGGAAGGGAAGTACTGCAGTGCTTTAAAATGCCATATAAAAGTCTGGTTTTTAAACTGACAACACCTTTACAGGTGAGAGAGCAAAAGACAGAGAGTTATACTGGCCACATACAGAGTTAGAAACAAGCAGCAGTAATTTAAAATCTATTATATGACACAGAGGAAGCCAGTACAGAGACCCAGGTGTAAAGTTTTCTGCAGATTTCTGATTGGGCCAAAGTTTCCTGAGAGATTTTTTTTTTTTGTTGAGTAACTAACTTGGTGGATATGTAAAGGGAAAACACACTGAGACATAAACAGGTGATCTGACAAGGGAAAAAAAGAGGACTGGTATGTGTAAATTAAGGCTGATTAGGAAATGAGTTTCAGATGGAGAGAGCTCAGGTGACACCAGGGCTGATGTGAAGTGGCAACAGGTGTGTGGGTGGGGCAGTCAGGTAATGGGAAAAGATGACTTAAAACACATTAAGTCTGGCACAAAATAAAAGATTTTTTTTTATATCTTAACTGATTCAGTGTGAGAGACCACACATGACAACAAAGACAGATTTCACTGTTTTGTTCTTTGTTGTTAGTGTGTGATGTGCAGACCAACACAGACACACCACACACTAACAGATTCACCACCAACAATCAGAGTCTGGACTCTCAAAACTCAAAATCTCACACAGTAAAACGTGACTTTAGAGTAAACAAACATGGCTGACGGTGATGTCTCTTGTTTGTTGTGCTTCTGTCTTCAGTCAGCTCGCTTCCTGATTGGCTATCATTCTTCCGACCAGATCGGGGGGTAAAATCACTCTTAACACACCTCACACCACAGGAAAATAATAAAATAATCTTTAAAACCTTTGCTGATTTTGATCAGCAGGGTGGATTCAGGGCAGAAATCTGCCTTGTAGTGTGTGCCCCACTTTATAGAGCAGGTTGGCAGGGATTGTTTAGACAATTTAGTTGCCTTAACCTAACCACACCAAAGCATAGAGGTGATAAATTAGACGACTCACAAACAACAACAGTTTGGTAAATACAAACGCATGTGCTCAGAAAATACACATCCAACATATCCAGCTTCACAATGACACACTCACACACACCAAAAAGATAAAGATTCCCACCGTTGTATCAGAGAAATGACACGTTGGAGGAGGAGGCGTGTTCACTGGTGTGTGTTTATGTTTGTCTTTCCTCATCCTTCTACCTATCCATCCACCTATCTGTCCATCCTTTCATCCATTCTTCCCTTTAATGATCTGTGAAGAAGAGAAGTGTCAGGAGGATGAGAGGGGGAAGGAGTAAATGAAGTAAGGAAGGGTGTGTTATAAAAAAAAAAAAAAAGGCCTCACCGTTGTGTAAGGAATTGCTTCCTCAGATTGTTGAAAAATTATGTTGTGTGTTGAAGAGAAAATGGAATAAGAATAGATTTTTAAGTTCTTTTAAATTATTTAAGGGTGTTTTATGCTCTAGACAAAGCATTTTTTACCTTTTTTATTTTTTATTTTTAACTATTATCTCTTAGATTGAATGAATTGAATGAAAATGCATTACTGTAAACTGACAAAATACAATACATAAATATAAAACTGACCAATACAACCACAACAGATGTTTTTACCTGTGGTACTTCAAGCTTAAAAATGATGCTTGTTGAAAATAGAAAAGGAAAGAACATTGAAACACAGACGCACACTTGGATCATTAAGAGACAGGCATAGGTCATTACCTTCAGTGCTAGAGAGTGATATGGACAGACAGGCACAGTGAAAAGGTTGATGGATGACATTAACGCAGAGCAGCTCTCACATCAAGCATTTGTAAATGCAAATGTTTGACTTGAAGTGATCTCTGTTCTGACAATATGTCAGTAAAATGTCTGCAGTGGATTTCAACTGGAAAGATCCATTCAATTCAATTCCAACTACTTACCATTAAATATTTTTGTCAGAACATCTCTCAAAACATGTGGGTGGTGCTAAGATAAGCTTAATTTTAGCATGATGGAGATATAAGTCTTGTTAAGAACATTTTTTTCCCTGATTAATCTGCAAATGTATTCTGCAAGGTGCTGCATAATCTAAACAGAGATAAGGAGCATTTATGCAATTCATTACTCTGAAGCTACAGTGTTACCCAGTCGCACAGCAGAAATTGGGTTTCCCTTTAATTTGTGGGAATTTTGCCATAATCTATCCTAAAGGTACTATATGCAAGTTTTTGCTATCCCCACGTAGCCAATGTTAGCATTAACAGCTGTTTACTTACCAAGAGCTTCAGCCATTGTTGCATTTACAAGGGGTTAGAATAAGCCCCCTGGGCAGTGCTACTTCTTCATCCTCTCATATTGGACTGAGCCCAGACTGGATCCTACAGTGACTCAGTATGAGTCAAAGTGGGCTGGGCTAATTGGTTAGCATGCTAGCTTCAGTAGAAGAAAAGAAGTGATAGAAATAGAAGCAAAACAAGTTAGTTAATGCTTAGTTTGGCTATGCAGCAGTAGCAGAATCCTACTTTTAGCACCTTTAATGTGTTTAAATGGTTCACAGAATATGCTAGAAAATATTTTAACAAAAAGTAAATCCTCCAGTGCTATTGTAGGTGCCATAACAGAGCAGTAGATCCTAGATATAGCAGAATACAAGCTAACGCTCTCTCTCTTTGAGTCATTGTCCATGTGTCTAACAATCAGACAGCTTGGCTGAACGTTTCCTTTATATAATTTAAGTTCTGTTTGTCTCTATTTCTTGCCACCATGGGCCAAGTATCATGGCTGTTAACAGCTGACAAACAGCAGGACTGTGAAATCAGTTTAGACAACAAGAAAAATAAAGAGCATCAGTGGAAGTGATTACTGCTGCATTTCAGAGATTTATCATTTTGTTTTTTTGTGTCCATGTTTCTTTGTGTGTGTTCGTCTCTGAGTATCTAGTCTGCATTCCAATTTTCATCTATTCATTCCCCTCTGTTTCTTTTTATTCATCCTGTCTATTTTAGGTTTCTAAGCTCTGTCTCCTACTTACCTATTTTTCTGGATACTGGCAATGGTCAACAAAAATTGAGCACAATTTTTGAGTGCATTTTTATCAAGCTTGAGTCACAAGTGTTACAAATTGTAAAAGTAAACAAAAAGTTCTTTTTCATTATATCTACTAATGTAACTGCCTGTCATATTCCAGCACAGAATTTATGTCTCCTTCTTCAAAGCTAATCAGTAATTACCATAACAATGGACTGAATCACTGCATGTAATGTGAAAGGGATAATCACCAACTATGCATTTCTCCTCAGCTAGGGAACATTTGGCCTCCTCTGACTCATTGTTTGGGTTCAGTCCTAGTACTTTTATCAACCCACATTTAACAAATATGCAACACCTTCCAATTCTTGTTACTTGAAGCACAAAAAATTTCTCTTACAGGCAGGTAGTAGACAAAAACGAGACTCATCATGCATCAAAATCTTGAGGAAATGGACAGAACTAAAGGAAATGGTTGAGTGTTTCTGGTTGAATGCACCACTGATTCCTTCAGCTTGTCACTTTTCACTCCTTCCTCTTTAAGTCTCTTCTCCAACTTCCTCCCGGCATATGTTGTCAATCAATGTTGTCTCCACCCTGACTTTTAGCTTTGATTTCCACTCCATCTCACATTTCCATTTTCCTTTCTTCCCTCCTCTTTACCATGTTTTCCTCCCCACCACATCCTGACTTATCCAACCTGTTCGCTCCATTTCCTCTCTTCCATCTTCTTCCTATTTCAGCATTTCCCCCCTCTCCTCTCGTTTTTTTCTTCCCCACAATTCCAATCCTCTGAAATGAATGAGTAACCTGGTTCCAGTTCTCATCCTGAGGCCTCTCTCTGGGTTGGCATTTAAACGGCAGGGTGAGAACACACACTTACACCTGCTGAGTATGCAGACAGCAACTTTTGATTCCGCGCAGCTACGACATATGAGATCACACACAAGGAGACATCACACATGTACAAAAACAAAAAATATTCCTTTAGCACATTTTTCTGTGCAATACAACTGTGAAAGGAAACAGTGAGAAAGGAAGTACTCCAACAGCTCACTCTCCCTGCAGAGCAGGGTCTGGAAAAAGAGAAGCTAAGAGAGATAAAAGGTAAAGGATAAGAATAAGATGTTGGATTCAGGCAATATAACACAGTTAGGTGTTGCCCCACCACGCCAGTATAGAGAACACCTCTTACCATTGTGATCATGTTTCTCCACTCATTTATTCAGGTTTTTCCTTTAATTTGTCACCTGTTTGTATGAGACAAGTACACTTACTCACCCACACTGAAAATAATTTTATTCCTGACACCCCATTCAAGATCACCAGTAGTTTGAAGTCACCTTAAATGTCAAGGGATGGAACAGGGGATCTTTGGTTTATGGATCAATGCCAAAATCCTAGCGTCACCATGGCTGTCCGCCACTGCCATCAGCTGAGTGTTTTCAGGTGTGGTCTATTGTACTTGGCTGATGTAGACTGGGTGCATTTTCTCAGTAAAACCATGCATAGCTATATATGGAATCAGGGCCACCAAATAAATGTTTCAGTTTACAATATTTAATAATAACAACACATTTTATTTATAAAGCCATCAAATTTCAGTAGATCACCAACTGTCTTTGTTATTCAGTTAATGTAGATTACCTCCCACTATAAGCAGGCATGGTGGCCAAGTGGTAAGGCGTTGGTCTCGTAAACCAAAGATCATGGGTTCAATCCCCATCCATGCCTTTAAAGTTTATCTCTTTCCCTTAAATAATACATAAGAGGAAAATTAATTGTGATACTTCATTACCTTTAAGGTATCAGTATGTTTCACATTAAAATGCTTTGCTTTGAAATGTTGAATGCTTTGTGTTCAAATCTGTGGCCCTTTTGAATGGGGAAATTATATAATTATAACATGGACTTGACTTTCCTGTGATTTCCCTTGTTACTTTGGAAAGAGTTTGAGCCATATTAATTATTTACACTGTGGAGTTTTTATATATTTTTTTTTCTTTGAGCCTTCATGGTTATTGCCATGAACATGATTTGTAAACTACATAGTATTTGGATGGAAATCCCAGAGTCAAACCACCAGCATTTCATCTAAACAGTTCTTGAAGAGATATATTAAAAACAAAAAGTAGAGGACAGGGCAGTGAGACAAGAGGAGAGAAACTGAGGACATTCCTCCATGGCATTTTTCTTTTGTCAGCCCACAGTGAAGACAAATGGAGAAAGAGAGAGAGACAAATCATTCTCCCTATGTGAACCTGCAGAGCAGTTTATTGGAGAGAGCCTGCAACAGTGAGAATGACACACCGAGAATATTCTTCATAGAGTTTTTGCCACACAAACCCACAGAGAGAGGAATTGAAAAGCAGGAGGGGGGAGTCGTGGTAGAAAGATCTCATTCCTCCTCCTCTCATCATCTTTGTCAGGCCCGTTGGGCAGTTAGAAGGACCATCCTGTTGCTGAAAGGACAAAGGTTAAACCCTTCAAATGACCAGTGTTTCAGTGCATCAGTAAACTCCTGTCCTGTTAAAGTGTCCAAACACTGAGCAGATAGCTTGTTACTGTCATGTAAATTGCTGAATTAAGTCTACACGGTATTTGTAGGATTCTTCACCTTCAGTCATTGCAGATTATACTTAGTATCCATCGTTCCTTTACATCACAAAGGCATGGTGGCCAAGAGGTAAGGCGTTGGTCTCGTAAACCAAAGATCATGGGTTCAAACCCCATCCATGCCTTAAAGTTAATTTCTTTCTCCTGAATAATAATTCTAGCAGGGAAGTGTGATGTATTGTCTATCAAATATTCAGAGCTCAGGCAGTGCAGAGACGTTCAGGTAAAATGTACATACCTTAAAGAGACAGACAACTACACTGATAAAGAGAAAAATGAATGAGAGCTTAGTAACACATGGAGGTCAAAACAAGAGAGGGAGAGTAGTTACGGAGTGATAATGGGAGAGGCAGAGGAACTAACAGGACTATAGAGTATTAGAGTTAAACAAAAGGAAGCAAAAACACCTTTTAGTGATATTTTCTCTAATCAGTTTGATACATGAACAATGGCAAATGAGTCATAATGGGTAAGAGACACACAACACAGTAGCAACAGCAGGAAGAAACAAACAGAGAGAATAGAAGAGTCTAGGATATGAGAAAGTGTGAAAAGTGAGTGAGAGAAGTGAGAATGGAGGAAAAAGGAGGGATAAATAGATAGAGAGAATGGAAGAGAGAGAGAGGCAGGAGAGCAGCTTGTCGTTAAGCTCTGCGTTGATTTGACAGTTCTATTATGAAGAAGGATGAGAGGTAGAAAAGTGAAATTTGACCAGATCACTCTTTTCTCTCCCCCTCTCCAACTATCTCTTGCTCTTTCCTCTTTACTCTCTGACTCTATTTCCTCTGGTCCTTCCCACCACTTAGCTCCCCTTTTCTCTCTTTCTCTCCATCTCCTTCACTCCCATGTGCCTGCCACCTAAATGAAAAAGGAGAGCTCTAATCTTTTGCCCCTTCTGGATGATTACCATTTTATCTTTCAATTACCAATAATCCCTCTCCTCTCTCACTCCCCCTCTAGCTCACCCTTAGTTTCACACTTTCTCTTTTCTCTCTTTTACTCTTTCCATCTTTCTCAGATTTGATGTGTTCATGTGTAGTCATTTGCAGTGAAAGACTTTTAATCATTTGAACTTTTTGCCAGTTTTGTTTTGGGGCAAAAAAGAGATTATTTCAGCTTGTGTCGTGTTGATGTCCTCAGCCTCAGGGCTCACACACTTTTTCCAGTCTACATTGTGAACATTTGAATGACCGTCGTTTACACCTGGCCTCAGGTGACCCCGGTGACCCTAACGACTGTCGTTACAACAAACCAGGAGCACTACTGAACCAATGACGTCAATGGTCTTGAAAACAACCCCACGGAGGTTAAATACCTGGGTCCACGGCCACAGTCAGTCAGAGCTGATGAATGAAAAGTGAATCATCCTCAAGTATCTGCAACCAAGTCCAGCTGCCCTCAATTCAACTTTTCTGGGTCACATTTAAGTTCAGTTTCAGCCAATACATCTAGACATCCTTACAAATGCAAGTCAAGGTCAGGAAGGATGGTTTGACTGATGGCGATGATGACTGGTCATTTGGTCAATCCCCCTTGTTGGTCATGAGTTAAATGCTTGAGCCAGACTTCTACAGTCTGTAACCTTCCACTTAACACCTGCTGCTCATTTCTTCTCATCTCTTAAGACCAAATTCTCTTCACCTTTCTTCGCCTCCTCCACCCTCCCTGTCTAAAAAACCCTTAAACCTTCTAAATCTCTGCTTTCTATGCTCTGTTGTTTTTGTCACAGCACCTCAGACTTTACTCCTTGACCTTAGAATACATTGTTACTTGAAGAAACTGCAAATAATAAAGCTGTTTTATAATCTAACTCCTTATTCACAATGAGAGGAGCTTGGTTCATGGGTCAGACTGTTCTTCCCAGAAACCCTGATTGCATATTGGTCTGCAGTGTCAACATTATAAACCTGCAAATGATTACTTTTGGACATAGAACAACCAAACAATTCAATAAAAATGACTTTAGATCGCACCATCAACCCAGTGATGCTTGCAACTATTCTCCAAACATCATTTTGGGGATGTTTATTCCTGCAGTTTTTCAAATTAAACTTCCCATAACCGGGAAGCACTGAATGGGTGCAATCAAATCAAAGTTGCACAGGTGCAGCATTGCTCACCAAACCAGTCAATTCGTGCTGAGCCACTGCTCGTTATTCAGTGCATTTACAGTATTTGTCAGATGTTCTTATCAGAACAACTTGAAATTTATGCTCAGTATTTGTGATTGAGACAACAGATCAGGTGAAAACAGACATTTCATCAAATCACGTCATTGATTTGGTGACCATGAATGCTTGAGAGGCAACCGTGAGTAAACCTGGATGACAGACTAAGAGGAAGGCCCCTGTTTTAAATAGATCACACTAATATCCTCCTATCATGAGCTGCACAAGTGCAAACAGCACATGTGTGCTTGATTTTCTGCCAGGTTTTATTTAATCTGTGATTACTTATTTAGTTTGAATGTAGCCAAACATATAATGATGTTGTCAGTGACTTATTGTTTTTCTTTTTTTGCACTCCACAGATAAGTAACTGTCATTTGATTGAAGGTGCAGCAGCTGGGGAGTTACCCTTACTGTTTAAACAACCTGAGTCATGTCACTGTGTCAAACAGTAAACCATCACTTTAAACAGTCTGTTCAAATAACTAGAATCTGTCAAATGCACTGACATTGATGTGTGCTTTCACCAGGAACTGCCTGAAATGCCTGTCCTATTTTTCCCCTGACAAAATATGACAATTTACCTCCAAAGTGTATCTGAGCGCAGGAGTTTAGAAAAACATTTATGAAGAGAGACTTAGCAGGCAGAGAAAAGCAAGCACAGCCACAGCCATAGGCAGCTTCGTGCTTACAATATGATGTGAGGATTTTGGGTCAAGTCACACGAGCATTTCTAAAAGCAAGATTTCAGACCAAAATCTATTTGTTTCAGGATCTTGAAGGAGAGATTGAATGTTTTTCCAGTGGGTGTTTTTTTATACAGATGGGAAAAGAGTGAATAGAAAACCTCTGACATGTAAACATCTTTCAGTTTAGAATGTGTGTGGGCTTGGCTTGAATTTGTTTGTCACTGTCAAGTTGAAAATGTATTGTCACCTATCAAAAGCCGAACTTTAGACTCTTACAGCACTTGCTTAAGGTTTCCTGACCCTCCCCCCTTCCCTTCTCTTCACTCTGTCTTCCATTTTTTAGTTGTTCTTCCCTCCTTCCATAAGGCCCCTGGTTTCTCCAGTTGGTGTATTTTACCTCCAGGTGTCAGTCTGGTTCATAGATTAAACTGACTTACGGGCTGGCTTTTCTCTCTCATTCTACCCCACAACACACACACACACACACACACACACACTTACTTCACTCGACCCATGCTTCACCTCTCTTCACAGGCGAGACGAGCTGCAATTACCTCCCAAACTATCTCGTCTCATCCAGACTTTGAGCCTGGATGAACGGGATCCCTGGTGTGTGTGTGTGTGTGTGTGTGTGTGTGCATGCGTGTGTGACAGCACAGTCAGTCTGGGTGTGTATGTATGTTGTGTTCTTGTACTTCTATACTTGCTAGGTCCAGAAGCACTTTGAAGAACAAAAACTTTGGGGAAATCTGTCAAAGTGAGGGCAAACCTGTAACCTTCCACACTGTTTTCCTCATTGATCAAAGCTGACACACTGAATATAGTCAGGGAAGCTTTGCCACTTTACTAACTACCTCTACAGAAAATAGAACTCACTGAACACTGAGCCACTTGTTCTGTTACTGCACAATGTTCAGTATGCTGTCTCTTCTACTGAAACAGTCTCCAGATTCTACAGAAACTCTTAATGAGTTTGTTAAAGTTTAGCACAGAGTTGCTTTTTACCCATTATCTCATTCAGCTTTTAAATTAAGCTTTATTGGTCCCTCGCCACCTATCTAAATAATTAATGAGGGCTACATAAATCAGAGTACTTGGGGAAGTAGACTCAGTAGAAATTGCAGCAGCTGCTTACCCATTGTTCAGGGTGTGATACAGTTGTAACAGCTCACTGATACACTCCTGCTAACTTGTTATGTACCCTCTGTTATGTAATGCATTATATACATTTAAAAACTTCTGAAAAAATGAAGTTAATTGAAGAGTAGGCCCAGGACAAAGAGCAGGGTGCATACATAAATCTCAGTGAGGTCTATATTAAATAGTCTTATTTAAGGAAAGCAGCAGGGTTGAGCAGGCTGAAATACTGACGCATTAAAGTAGGTTGACATGTACTGTCTGTCAATTTAGGGGTGAAGTGAAGGTTTGGCCTTGAATTTACAAGATTTCTGTCAGAAGAGGAGCAAAGTAAAAAGTGACATAACCAGCTGACAAGTCATAAAATGCTTTGTGAATATTAAACACTCACTGTACTCTAAAGGCGACTGTAAAACTATTGTTTGCTTCTTCACAGTCAAGATAAGACACCAACAGAAGACCTGCTTGATCCTGCCTCTTGATTGAAATGGACTCTATCCTTTTTCTGCACTTTTTTTGACACTTTGGCCATGTGAGTACACGTGATTTACTTGTTCTACATTTTTGATTGTGCACATCTGACGTCATGCCCAGAAAAAGAGCACAGATATTCCCCAGCTGCTCCTTACTGTCTGTAACATCTGACATCTCCCAGAATGACCCTGAGCATGTCACCTGTGGATTTACCCTGCAAACAGAGACAGTGATAACAAATGTCTATGGTTTTCCAGCATAGTGTAACATCCTGTCCTGCTGCCCCATCCATCCCTGTTGTACTTCTCCTGTTTTATTTTGTAGCACTTATCTCTCTTCTTGTTGCAGTTCCTGTCTTGGTGTGTGCCCCGCCCCTCACTGGCAGCACCTGTTGCCAATCACTTACCTGCCCCTGATAATCCTCATAGTCATCCCTGTGCATATATACTCCTTGGTTTCCATACCTCTTTGTCAGATTGTCTTTGTTCCCTCTTGTGAACTCAGATTTCTAACATTGTCTTAAGTGTTTGCTTGAGGTTTTTACTTTGCTGCGTCCCTGGTTTATGGTTTTTGGACTGGAGTCTCTGCTCCAAACACTTGTTACACATGGAAACAAGTTACAATTATGACAAATAATTAGTTTATGACTTCACTTTGCCTAACAGATACCAACCTGTTAATTATGTTGATTGAAAAGGAATTTCTAAAAGTACGTACATATACTTTTTCCTCCATGTAGAAAAGCCGAATGTGTTTCTCTGTGTGTTTGGTGTGTGAATGTAGTAGCACCATCACTAAAATGCCCCACGAATAGACTGTATTACTTTCATTTCAAGGCACATGATGTATAATGATGTGGATGGTGTATAATACAGGCTAAGTTGCAGTGATGATATGTTACATGGATAATGATGGGGTGGGAATGCACATTATGGATCAACACTGTGCTGTTCACTGCAGGTGACTCTGTGCAGGAGGTGGAGTGTGTATGTCTGTGTGATTGTCTGCAAAAGTGTGTGTATGTGATATGTGATTTGCATGAATGTGCACTCGTATACTCAGTGCACGTGTATTTTGTGTGATTCTGTGCTTAACTGTGTGTGCGCGTGTATACGTGTCTGCTTGTGTGCATTCAGATGATCCTGACATACTTGTCTCTTGGTTAATGAGGTGTGAAGATGAATGTTGCCGCTGAAACGCTGCCAGGAAGATGACGATGATGATGATGATGATGATGATAGGAATTACTCTGTGTGTGGTGGTTGTGTATATGCATGAGGATGGCTGATGGGAGATATGGTGAGCATGTTTGTGTGTTCTGGATTCAAGAGGTAAGGATCGGGCTGAGTGAAGCTCCACAGTCACTCATAAAGCATGTCTGATGATTACCCCGCTTATAGTACCATCACAACCCACAGCACTCAATCATTTAATAAACTCCAAATATTCTGATTGGATCCCATGTGTCCTTGTGCTTCAATAATGCAGCGGAAATTGAGTTATTTCATGAACTGATGAGATGAAACCTCTGTGTAATTAATGGGTCTCAGGGAACAAATATGAAGCTGGTTGCAGTCCTTACTCTGATTCGCCATTTAATTAAAAACACTCAGCATCATTCATCAGATACTCTAGTATTATATTTGTGTGACAAGCATGTTTAAAGTCCGTGTAAAGCAGTAATACTTATGCGTTCTGAGTTTGTCACACCGCAGAAAAATGTGTTATTAACCACTCAACTAAATTTAGGTAATTTGTCATGAGTTTGAAATTAGGTTTCAAACTCAGCTCTGAGACGCTGGGGGCATGTCCACTGAAGGCGCTGAAACCACACCCACTCTATAGCCCTTTTCACATACAGTACAATGTGAATATAGAATGCAAAAATGTGAGATGCTTGGCTGCAAAATATACAGAAGCTGAAGCTCCACTGTGGCTGGTTGAGGACGTATTTTATTTGGTGGGATGGGAGGGTGAAGGGAAGGTGGTAGGTTCAGCCTCATTTAAAAGTGACAGTGTATTATCGGTTTAAAGTTTCACCAGTGAAAGTTTGTAAAACTAACTGGAGTGAAATGGTCACTAGCAGACGAGTGTTGGTGGTGTTTCTCAACTCTCCATTAGTGTATCTCATCACAACTCACATCACAACTAGTCCACCTCCTCTTAATGCCTTTGAAAATTTAAATAAGGCGATGACCAAGCTGTTCTGTAAACTGTGGCATCCAGGGAAGATGCATTTGTGGGACAACAGCATAGCTGGTTAGCAAAACCTGTAATAACTTGCAGTCGCCCGGAGAAGCAGTGATGTGAATGCAGTGCTGCTATTTGTAACAGCCCATAAAATCCTGAGAATGAAACTGATGAAAAACTGTGTGACAGTCTAACTCCACAGTGCAGTAATACAGAGTTTACAGACTTTACACATGTTTTCTAACTGAACATGTGTTTAGAGACAAATCTCTGAATTTAATAGATACCATAGCAAAGGGAGGGAGGTACAGAGCACTCACCTTCAAATTAGACTTTCAGTCATTAAGCAATAGGCACTGTACATTTTTTTAAGATTAATTCAAATATGCATTGCCCTAAAGATGATGATAATTTGAAAGTTAAGATACACAAACTGGGTTGAATCAGAGCAAGATTATGGTTCATCTTTAAAAAAAATTAATGAAGCTGAAGAGGCAACATGATTACATGTGCAAATTAAATTATGTGGGAATCAGCTCACAGCACTTTTGTTGTGAATTTAGAGTCTGAAGCAGCTCCTCATGCTAAAACTGCCTTGTAAGGAGTTGACTTGGGTAGTACAACCTCACGCTGAATCAACAGTTTCATGGGTTCATTGGGTCCAGCAGATGTTGTTAAAATGCATCACCTGGATCTTTACTGTCATCTGCAAACAAAAGGACTGAATTTACAGCTGAAGAATTTCAAGACAAGGCAGATAATGCTTGAAGGTACTTTACATGATGCTTCAGTCTTACAGTTGGCAACAGACAGGTAAGATTAAATCCCTGATCGTATTCTGTGCATTCAATAAGGTGGTATCCCACTGAGGACAGTTTTGACCCTGATGCAGTCTGCCTTCTCACAATCAATTAGCCCACATACTGTGAGTGAACACAAACAAGGGTCCGTGTGGGGCCTAAGGATCATTGCTCACACAGGCCCCACTTGCAACTCAACTTGGCCCCATTAACCTCCACACAGGCAGACACACATTAGGCCTGTATGGAGACAGTGGACAAATATGGCCCATCAAACTCATGTGTGTCCCACAACGACATGCTGGCTGGGTGCCTCGTTCCCTCTCGCCTCATTCATTCTCTCCTCCAGCCCTCCAGTCTAACTTGTGTTTGTCCTGACAGCTGTTTTCACTCCTCCTCCCTCTGTTTTCCTTCCTCCCTCGTTTCACTCTATCCTTGCATCCTCTGTTGTTTTCTCTCCTCTCTTCAGTCCATTTCACTTTCCTCTTTCTCCTTATGTCCTCTCCTCTCTGCTCAAGACATCTTTAAAAACACTGCTTATCTTTCGGATGATCCTTGAAGCTTCAGTACATCAGATGAAAGAAAAAGATCCTGCAACAACTCAACAAAGCCATGAAAAAGAAGCCAAGGAGCATCTGTGTGAATGTCTATAAGTCCCTCTGGGTAGAAAAACTCCAACTCACTCAAGAGGTGCCTAGAGTGAGCGTTAACTTGATCTGTTGTCTAGACAAGTCTTTATATCTACAGTCAGATATCTCAGTAGCAAGCAGTCACACACAGGGGCAATCACAAATACACACACTGTATCTAAGGATCAGCGGCCAAGTCTGTTATGTATAATGTATGAAACAGCGGTGACCAAAGAACAGTTTATGCCTGAATAAATATTTAATTCAATGCCCATGTTTCAGAGAAAAAAAACTTTCAGCACTACTTTTTGAGGTCAGCAGAGTGGAAGAGATGCTCCCAAGTCCCACACACTGGTATCTGAAGTGCTGCATTCACAGGTTTTTGGTAGAGTAGGAAACTGTATGACAATCAAATCATTACATTCTGACAACATGAAGGGATAATTTGAGATGGAGCAAACTGAAAACACCTCCATCTGTTTGCTTTGAGTTATATTACTGCTAAAACAGGGAAGATTTTCCTACCTTACTAAAGCAACAGAAACATATCATTGGCTTGCAAGCCTTTGATGGAATCACACATTCTTCCTCAGCTTACATAGTATCTATCCTGAGTATCTATATTAGTCCTTTGACTTCTATAACTTTTGATCTTATGTTGTAGGAATATATAAAATCCTGGAAATCAAATCCACACACAGTGACAGTGTGATCCCCACTGTTAAGTCTTATGACTGTCAGTGTGTATTCAGTGGTATCATGATGCCATCTAGTGGCAGACCTTTGCACAGACAACAAAACGCAACACCACACAATCTTTATTTTTCTCTGAGCTCTGTCTAATTTATTTAATAGTTATTTTTTAAATAATACAAAGATTTGTTACATGTGGTTATAAATAACACATAAGACACTTTTTTCTTTCTTTCTAAAGTCCTAATGTTTAAAAGTTTATTCATGTCCATCATGTATCATGTATGCACCAACTGACTGCTAGCAAAAAAAAAAACAAAAATGAAAACAATGGATTTTTAATGAATATTTTTTATTTATTCATGTATTTAATTTTGCTTTGGTTGTATTTTTCACAAGAGGACTTTACGTGCTTTCTCTCGCAACAACAAAATATAACATTTTGATGTGTGATGAAGGTATACAAAAACAAGCAAGCAACCCCCCAGAAAAGTCCTTTGTCTGTTAAAAACCAAAAATAACAAGCCTTATTGGTTTGGTATAGTAGTTTGAGGATGGTGGCTGATAAATACTTCAAAATATCTCAACACACTTATCATGCCTTACCACATCATTAAACATTCAAGGTTAAATTGTTCAATCGTGAACTGATCCTCACCATCCATTTTTTCCATCAGCATTGTTACTGTCATAAGAAACATCATTCCTACAAAGGTTTCAGGTTTCAGTCCCCCTTTGTACAAAGTGGATGTCATAAGCCTACTAAAGTATGTTCCAATGTAAAATCTAAATAAATAAATAATGTGCGCCGGTGTGGATACTATACTTTCTCAAATCCTGATAATGTTTAGAGACGTGGTATACTCTGACAACATGTTATACAAAATACTTTTTTTAATGTCCACAAAGACACACAGAGTACAATCATGTTTAGATAAACTGTTTCTCAAAAGTCACCTGTAGAGGTTTGTGAGTTATTGATATTTCTTCCTGGAACAATGATAATGCAACTTCAAAACAAGACTATTTCTACAATACTTTAAAGTATTTCCTGAAAGTTGTCATTCCTGGATGGCAGATGTAAGATGCTGTATCTGATAGATATTGGGGGATTAGCAAGATAATGTAAAATAAAGCCAACACATTAAAATGAAAAATTACATGTAGCAAAGTATGGTAGCATTTCTGCAGAGGAAATGTTTAAGACTAACATTCACTTTTCACACTGATATTGAAAAAACAGTTTGTTACAATCTAACTTAACTTTAAGGACCAGGCTGTGGGATTTAGTGGCATCTAGTGGTGAGGTTGTAGATTTCAACCAACTGAATACCTCTCTCTCTCCAAGCTTGGAGGAGAACCTGTGGTGGCCTTGGGGTAACATAAAAACACAAAAGGCCTTCTTTAGAGCCAGTATCCACTCTGGTTTTCTGTAGAAACATGGAGGAGCATATGCAAATATGGCAAGCTCAGTGGAAGAAGATCCACTCCCTATGTAGAGCCAATGACAACACAGTGATTCACAGTTACAGCTGATAATACACTAATGAAAACATATTCTATTTCTACCAATAGATCCCCCTAAATCATACACCCTGGTCCTTTGAGTAGTCCCCTGCTGATGATCAAATACAACATGGGAAAGGAGGTAAGTCGGTGATCCATTTTAAACCTGGGCTTAACTGTCATTTCCATCAGGCTTTGGTTGTACTGACACCAACCTTTAAAAAAGGCTAACAGTCCCTCCCAAAGAAGCAAACGGCAATGTGCAAACTTGTGAAATTCAGTGCTTGTCTGTACTTACACAGGCTTACACTGCAATGTCACAGACTAGAGAAGCTTTCGAATTAAGAGACTGGAAATATCTGCACAAGTTTTCTAAAGTGGTACACACCAAGTTAATGATTGCATGATAGGGGTACATCTAATTAGACTGGCTCATTTGTCCAAAATATTACATTTTAGTTTAATTATTCACTCAAGCCAAACAATCACACAGGGGGAGCTCTGGTGCTGGTGCTCACCAAAGGGAACCTGGTGAAAAATCAGAGGTGCTGTTTCCAGAGAAGGGTGCATTTATCTTTGCTCAGATCTCATGTTATCTGACTGACATCAGAAAACATGTTAACATAGATAAAATTGAAATAGCAGTGATTTAGAAAATATTGGCCCCAGAGTAGGTGTATGCAAACCTAGGTTATTTGCCATAATTTATCATATATAATTCTGGAGATGAAACAGTAGAAATGGTTCATATACAGATTAGTTGGACAGTCATATTTAAAAAAAAAAATAGAATCATAACACTGTGTTAATGTAGGAATTATATGAAATGTGTTATGGCATATAGATGAGTTTCATGTACTTAAATTCTATTCTAAATGGTTTTATTATTCCAAAAATGTTAGCTAATGTTTTACTTTTTTAAACATGGGTGTAGAAAAATCCTGCAACATCTTGGAAATGCAGAGTAAAAGTAATCACTGTTTTTTGAATTGCTGTACTGGATCAGTGGCAGCTATCACTGTAAGCTATATCTAAATTACATTTCCATCTACACACATTGACACTGTTTGATTTTGTACTTTTATGGTATTAGAAAAATCATTTGAGTATAACATTTTATTTCATTTACTTCTAGTATTGTTCACTGCTGTATACTGTATAGTCACTGAACTGTTGGCACTTCTGCATTTCCTATTACTGTGCAAATCAGCTATGGTACACTGCTTAATATTGATTTGATGTTTGAGGATACTATAGATGACATTGTTGACAATGTTCTACCAATGACAGGTTCTGACTATAGACTGAGCCCAGGTCTGTTTCATTTTCTGTCCATCAATCAAAGTAATAGTTCTGAACAAAGACAGCGTGTATGCCTCTGTAGATGGGAGAGAAGTTGTAGATGAGAGCTCTCTCTTCCTCCAGAAGACTGGAGAAATTATGGTGATTCTTCATGGCTGGAAGAGAGAAAGAAAGGAAGAAAAAAGGGGGAGAATGAAGAGAAAAGAATAATGTAGTGATTTAACTATCTTTCTTACGTGGTAATAATTTGGGCTTTGTACAAAGATGATTGGGTGAAATGCCACCAACATCTACAGGACTGCTCAGTACCTGATGTGTCACTGAATTTAATTTGAACTTGAATAATTCAAACATTATGACAGTTTAGTTCAAATAAGCCTCATCTACTATAATTGATGAGAATCACAAAAAAAATTTGTGCATGAAATGACATAATTAGTTTCTTTAGTTGACATTACGCCAACATGGACACACAATCCTGAAAGTACTCAGACAAAATTGGCATTTGAAATTGAAATTTATCTGCTAATGAAGATTAAGTGATATGACTGAAATCTCCAGAAAAGCTACTAAATTGGTTGTTTTCAGTCTCATTGTAATCTGCAACAAATCTAATGAAGAATGATTTGTAAGAGGAGTAGAAACTGTTTGGGCAGAAATCATTCCTATGATGCATTTGTCTTGAACAAAGGAATCCAGAAAAAGGACCTAGCATTTAAAAGAATAAACCACACAGAGGTTCCACGTGTTTACCTTCAGAGACAAAGAAGCTGGCAGTGTAGAAACTGGCTCTTATAGCAGAAGTGGAGTGAATCATGCCCGGCTTATCTATCCACTCAAAGGGGCTTTTCTCTGGATGCCACTGAACAGCGTAAAATGGGTAACGGTAGGCTGAAGAAAAACCAGACACACTATCAGCAAACAACAACTCCATCATGTACTGAAGAAGTCATTCTAGCCATTATCTTTGGATGATGTCAATAAGACCATCGATCACTGTCATCATCATTTCATCTGTTTGATCACCTCTGCAGCTCCAAACATCACCTGAAGCTGAATAATCAACATCAGTAAGATATAGTTAAAAAGAATAGACAGCTTTATGTTATTGTAGATTCTCTGAAACACAGGACTCAGTGCTCTAATTTGTGTTCTGAACAATTTAAGAAAGTGGAAGTCATTTTTATCAGATCATCATTTCTTTTTTCCTGCAGGACTGACTGAGGTGTCCAAGTAATGGTGTCATTTGGTGATCTGGTGCCATTTGTATGCTGAAAAACATAAATGATCTGTCACTCAAAGTACAATGAACAGTACCTTCCATGGTGGAAATGAACTCTTTCTTCCCATCGTTGTTAGTGGACAGGATCTTGTAAAACCTCTTTAGCTTCGCATTTCGACTGAAGTTCTGTTGGTGCAAAGGCACAGATTTGATATTAATATAAAATGTTTGCATGTCACAAATAATAAATACATGTATATAGAACTTTGTTCAAATTAACTGATGTATTGTAATTTGATAGGTCAATTAAGAGGTGAGTTTAAACATTGTTGTTTTTAACAAGAACATACAGTGGAGCAGATTCCTTGTATTTATTTTTTATTTACTTCCCTGCATTTACTCTTCAGGCCCATATGTAGTGAAGCATGGTGGCCAAGTGGTAAAGTGTTGGTCTTGTAAACCAAAGGTCATGGGTTCACTCCCCATCCATGCTTTTCAAAGGTACCTGACTCCCTTAGATAATGAATGTGAAAGTAAACTGGAAAAAGCAGAACAGTTATTACCTGCACTGACAGGCTCCAGCTGTGAAAGTTAGAAGTGATGTTTTCCTCAGCCAGAGACTGCAGCAGATCCTTAGGAAAATTCCGAAACAGGCGACTGGACTGGGCCGCTAGTGGGCAGACGCGGATTTATGGTAAAGACAAACAGGTGGAGAGTAAGTTATAGTTCATTTTAAAAGGTAATTAAAAAGCTGTTTAATCTTTGCTTTTATGTTTATTTACACACGGTTCCTTAAACATAGCAGAAATCAAAATGACTCTTCCATATAGATCATATGCCATTGATGGTCTGTGTCATTTGCATGGGATACGCCCACATCCTACCATTCTGAGCACCATGAGTAATGCTGCTGTGGGTCGAATACAAGCCACATTTTGAAGAAGTTTAGTGTTAGAAAGTTTTGCTCTTTTAGATATTTTCTAGCAGGAATTCTATAAAAGGAATTCCACTTCATTTGTACTAAAAATAAGCAATGATGTACTTCATGAAGAGATAAGAGAGCTGTGGTGTGTCACCTTTTATTGAGCAGTTATTATTGAACAATGACACCACTACTTGCTGAGAATCAAAAATGAATCACAACTGTAAAGTTTAAGCAAGTAACAATATTTGGTGTTATAAGAATTAACGTAACTCAAGACTATGAGCGTTAATCTTAAGAGGTGGGATCCGCCCACATCACTTCCACATTTAGCTCCATGACTGTTACTATGAAGGCAGATGGGTGTTACAACTTGGAAAAATCATGCACATAGTAATTGTTGCTCTTTGTGATACATTCCTAGAAGGGTCCCAGTAAAAGGGATCCATCATTCTACTGTTAAAAATAAAATAATACTTAATATTATAGTTCTAGACTGTATGTTAGACACAACATAAAGAGCAAAAATATTAGGCAGTAATTCTGAAGCTTATGTTTTTTTTGGCTCAAAGATGTTTTCACCTAATCCCCCAATTAGGCTTTTGCTCAGAACTGCATAGGCGTGCAAAGAGAAAAGAAAATGAAAAGGACTGTAAGCTGAAACATGAATTCCAGCTTAGAAAAGAGATGAGTGCAACAGGAGAAAAGGCAAGCCTCATGACAAACAGCAGAGGACAGGGACGCTGAAGAATACCTAGTGTGAGTGTGAGTGGTAGAGCCACAGCCTTGGTATCAGTGAGGGTGAGCAGGTTTTTGTTGGCTGTGAGGACAGACAGCTGCTGGAAGCCCTGGCAAGTTCCCCAGATGGGGAAGTAGTCCCCAGCATCGTTGGCCTGTGGAAGATAAGAGCGTGAGGAAGGAGAGGGGAGGTGGAATGCCATTTTATAACCTGTAAACAGTGATATCCAAGGACTTTCCACACAGAATGTGCTTTTTATCTACAACCCAAGTGCTTCACTCTCATACCTTTATACAAAGGACCTTCAACATTCAGATTTTATCCCGGTTACAACATTCTGAAGATCCATTGGTGTAAAATATGTTCTAAAGGTCCAAGTGAAGCTACTTTGGCAATCTTTATCAATCTTTTCAATTGGCATTAAAAAGACTTTTGTCCCTCATTGCTTACATTGGAAAAGAAGAGATCTCTTGACTGCCAGTAAGGACAATTACAGCAATCAAATAGCATGAGTCTAATACATAGACCTGAAAAATGAGAACCTGTCCTTTAATGAGAGGAAAATGAAACCAGGAAAATCAGGTTAGAGCAGTAACAATTTGTTGTTTTAATGTCTTACCCTCAGAGCCAAGTTGTAAAAGATCTTGGCAGCTTGACTGAATTGTGACGTTTGAAGATCTACATCTCCTCCTGGCAGCAACAACCTAACGAGAGACCATGCTACATGTTAGACATTTCAGCTTCATGCTGGGTAATGCAGCTCAAAACAGTAGAAGATGTGACATGCACCCTGTGCGCCCCCAAGCACCTCCTGGTTACACCACTGTTAGTAAATGTAGCGTTTAATTCAGTCAAAAAACAAATGTTGACTCTGATCATAGGTCATTTCTGGGGATGCAAAATGCAAAACTACCCTCTTAGCCTGATAACCATTGTATCCAGTCAGCTAACATGGTATGGAGTATAAGCGGATACAAACCATTGCGACGTGTAATCTCTTTGTATCCAGTCTGTTTTTTTCTTTTAGAAGTTGTGTACACATGGCCAATAAAACCCTGTAGTACACTGTAGACAATGACAGAGGATGATACACAGGTCACTGTGTCATATAAAGAGCAGAACACTGTTTAACTCACCCATTTATTGAGTAGAATATCTTTGCATACTCTTCTTGTGTGCGATTGATTCTGGAGAACAAAAAAAATGGCAAGCAACAGAACCTGGTGAAACCCATCAACTATCAAAGACAGTCAAATGCATGATGAATCACTCTGGATTAAAGCAGCAGATTTCTACACATAGAGGCACTTTTTGCTCAGTGACCAATGACCAGTCAGACCAGATCAGTCTGAATGAATGAGAATTTAGACAATATAAATCAGAATGACTGTGACCTCAACATGTAGAGGATACTGAGTCTGTGGGCAGGCTGAGGGCTTTTCTGTCACTGACCATTCATATACAGGGAGGAGGAGAGGAAAAGCCTCCCTCTCACCTGTATAGGCTCCGCCCACATCAGACTACATCAGGCACCATGACTGATGGTGCTGTGAGTCAGACTGGCATCACATCGTAACATGTACAACAGACAGGAACTATTGCTCTTTTAGTAATTTTCTAGCAGGATTCCTATAAAAGGAATCCCCCTGAACATGTGAAAGACAAATGCTGACAGTTGTGTGTTTTTAAGAAGTATGATAAGCCACATGTGCCCTGCTGTTGTGTGGAAATACTTGTGCAACATAATCTCTTCATGAAGCAGATCATATCTACATCATTATTGATGTTTGTTTATTCAATAATAATTTTGTTTGGCTGCATAGTAAACTGATCCACCAGCTGCTCTTCTACTGTATAAGAAGATACTGTTGCCACAGTAACCACAAATGTCACTAAATCTGACTGGAAATGTAGGGATTACATCTTGAAATCACTATATTTCCATGTGAAGCAGGTTGTAACTGCATGAATCTGAGTATGTGGGAAAATAGTGAAGCTGCGATGTGCATTGAACTCCCCATGACAGACGAATCCAGTCTGATTCATAACTCTGCAGGTCACTAATCTAATAGCATAATTACTGTACCTGATGGGTACAACCCTGGCCCCGGCTCCCTCTAGGTATTTGACATATGAGGCTGCGATGTAAGAGGAGCCCTGAGCAAGCTGGTCTCCTGGAAGGTTTTCCTGTGCCAGCACACCTTGGCAGAAGAAGAGACAGATAACATAACAGATTTTTTCTTTGACAAGGAAAATATTTGCAGACGAAGACTGAGTATCTGACCGATCATTTAGGGCCAACTTTCAGTTCCTGTCAGCACACAATTCAAAAGGTAGTATTTAGCATTAAAGTAGTTTTCATAGCTAGAAAGTAGTCAGAGATCACCTCCATCAAGCCTGGACAGTTAGACCTACCTACAATTAATTTAAAATTTAAAAAAAGTTCAGGAACTTTTAATCTGCCTCAGAGTACAGAGGAATGAACTCTTGGCACCATATCCTTTTTCATTAGAGTACATTCTGTATTTGATGAGAAAAAATCTGACATATTCAAAACTAAACCAAACACGTAATAATTGTTCCTGCTGCCAAAACACAGGCAACACCTGAATGAGGTGACACACAAAATCTAGAACAGTATGAGGATGTTAATGCACTTGTTGCTTTACTTATAACCACAAGTCATGAGTCAAGGTCTCAGTTTGGAAACTTGCTCTGACTTCTGACCACAGCTGCATCCAGATAACAAACTGTACTGTCATAGTTCTGCTGTCCTATCAGTAAAGACAGAGACTGTTTTTTAAACAAGCAGACTGATGGTGTTATGAAACCTGATGTGTGTTAAATGTAATAACCTAGAGCAAACATTTACAGACCTCTCATATTATATCTAATTATAATGAGACAAACATCATGGAAAGACAAACAAAGGATAATTAAATCACAAGCAGCCTTTCACCTAGGGACGCACCGATACTGACACCAGCAACAGTTCCCTGTTCCTGTACTTGTACTCCTGTTCATAAAAGTGTCCTGATACCACAGCACCCAATACCACTTTATGGCAGCGTTCATTTGGGCGGTCGGGTGCTAATTGAGAGCAAGGAGGAGCAATGTCGGCGGTGTGGGGGTATTTCAAAGTGGATGGTGCTAACAAAAGCAAATTATGCTCTGCAAAGCTGTCAAGAGGAGGGACGAAAGCAAGTACTTTCAACACAAGCAATCTGATAAAACATCTAAAAAACAGCAGCAGTGTGGAAAGTGAAAGGCTTTTTAGCTCAGTGTCCCACATTGTAGATGAAAACTGAAACAGACTAACAGCTGATAATGCAGAGAAGCTGCTTTTCATTAAAAAAAAAACCTGCCCCTCACTTTTTCAAAATAGACTTCTCACAGACAGGCATTGCTGATTACATGATAATGCCTTAGTTGTTCTGCCAGTTTTCTGTTGGTACAGTTATGTTTCACGGCTATATTTAAGTGAAATATGTGGCAAGGCTGTTTGCAGTTAAATGCTAAAATGTCAATAACAGTACTTCTATTTGAGGTAAAATGTATGGCAATGCCATATATAATGGAATGTTCAAATGTCAGTCACAGCACTTTGTTACAGCCAGAGAATGAAACAATATCTGATGAAAATAAAACACGTTTTCATGTAAATGTACAAAGTGTAATGGCATTAATAAGTACTTGTATTGGTACTCGGTATCGGCAAGTACTCAAATGTAATTACTTGTAATTAGATTGAAAAAATGTGGTATCGGTGCATCCCTACTTTCAACCAATCCAATCTAATCATTCATTCACCCCCACCCCACCCCCTATAACCACCAGGAGATGTATTTAAAGTGTTGGAAATACTTATACTAAGTGCTATTTACAAATATTTAGTGTTATTTTTGTGCTGAAACATACCTTTGAAGATAAATGAGGATATGGGATATATTTACACTGACGGATGGTATTAACCTCTAATACTTATACAACATATTGAGAATTACTGAAATTAACGCTGGTTTTGGTCAAACTGATGCGGTTTCAGTGAAGTATCTCTGTATCTGCAGCCCACAGAAACATAAGACACTCCAGAGGACATACACAGTAAGATACACTATAGGATGTGCATTAGCTGGTTGCATTTAAAAGATGACATAATAGTAAGCACGCGAACAGCTTAAAACATACACACATACCCTCTCTGTCCACACACACACACACACACACACCTTTTCTCGAACATTCTCGATGAGAATTACATAAGAGCCATCATGACCAGCGTTTACAGCCGGTCTCTGCACGGCAGGGACAGACACAAACGGTCATTCACACGGACGGAATCTTACCGATGATCGGTCGGTAATTGAGCTGTTGGTTTCTCGCCGCCGCGCACAGAAGCGGACCGTAGCACAGACAGGCGGTCAGCGCCGCGAGCACCGCTGCAGCCGGCCGACACATCCACAACACCATGTGGGATTTAAAAAAACAAAAAACACAAAGCCGTTGGAGATGATGGGTGTAGGGATGAGTTTGCAGTTTGTGATGGAAAATATCAAAATCGGTGTTTATTGTCTATAAAAATAAAAAAGACACAGATTTACAAAAATATAGCCTATATAATTAAAAAATGTCTCGAGTGAAGATGCTGGCTTCCGGGTGATGATGCTGTGTGACTGAAGGCTGACTCTCCTCTCTTGCAGTCCTCTGCTCTTTACCTCCGTCCAGGCTTCTGTACAAGAGCATCAAGTCAGTCACGTGTGGAGCTCCCGTCCACAGACTCACGTCAGCTGAAGAGCCTCCTCCTTTCCGCACACCAGCTCCTGTCCGGCTACTCCCCCCGTTAATTGGTAGCCTACAGCTCAGGTAGAACATTCCAGCTGCTCAGATTACCTACAACAGGCGTGTCCTGATACAAAGAAACCACTAAAACAGATTCTTTCAGAGGGTTTCTGTCTTTCCTCGATCAGCTGTCTTCCTCCAATCAGCAGAAATAAAAATGGTTATTTGGAACAGCTAAAGGTAACGTAGCCTCCTCTCTGCCCAGAAACAACGACTGCTCATTTTTTCGCGTAAAATAACCCACGAAGAAACATGTTTTATTATTATTATTATTTTGCTTTTTATGGGCCATGACGAGCAAGTTAATTAGAATTACAAGAGCTAGAAGAGACTTCTGCCCCCCACATAGAACTACATCAGCAAGAGAGGCCTCTTCCTTCTCTGTAAGAACAGAAATTTCTACAGATTCTATCTGTCAACAGTAATGAGTCATCACAATGATGACAAGAGATTTGATAGATTTTTGAACCTGCCTCAAATTCAGAAAGTCATTTTGGTGCCATTCTGTTTAACGAGCAAGTTAATTAGAATTAATAATTAGAAAGCGCTGTAGCAGCAAAACAAACCTGAGCTACCCCCCACCCACCATCACCACCACCAGGTTCCATCCATGTGGGAAAAGTTGCACTGAAGAAAAACTATGTAGTATTACTTCTTTGTGCATTTTTGCCCACACAGCATATCTGCTGTAATACTCAAAACTTCTGCTGACCTGCACTTTTGTCATTGAAAAGCTCTCTGCTTATTTACTTTATTTGTTGCACCATGTCAGCAGGTTCTTTCATGGTAAGCACATGTTATATTATCAGAGTCTTTCTTTTCCTATCTCTGTCACATTCCTGGTTGTAGTTTAATGATAAAATTGAAAGTACATACTGTGTGTATGATTGTGAGTGAAAGAGGAAGCACTGCAGTGTGTGTGCTCTCATTTCAGTTCTACAGCATGCATCATCAAAATTCTCCTCCAGTTTTAATTTGTTCTGTGTGTAACATCTGGTCAGTGGGCAGCGATGGGACAGAGAGAGAGAGACTGTGGGTGAAGAGACTGTGTGAGTTTGAAATATAGGGTTTAGAGTGAACACTGCAGTAAGGAGAAGGGGTTTTAGAGTGTGTGGTTGTGTATGTGTGTATGTTAATTTGATTAAGTCAGCAGTTTGCAATGCAGGTAGCCCATGGATCACTGACTTAAGTCACACAATATTGCAGAGGGAAAAATTGCACTGCACCTCCAGTGACTTACCACAAGAGGTCAGACTCCTCCACCAAACAGCCCTCTAAGTTTCATACAATGTGTGTGAGGTTGTGTATTGTGCAAATGTGTGAGTGTGAGCAGCACAGTCAAGATCCTCTCATTACCCAGGGGGCCATAACAGTACAAGAATTTATCCCAGTCAATAAAGCTGAATGCTTTGCCTTTTTTATTGTAAGTTGGATATCAGCTTCCTCCACTCACTCACTCACTCACATAATTCTGGTTCAAATGAATAGTTAATTCAAGTTAATTTAATCATATGTCAGTATTGTGATGTCTTAATGATATCTGATTTATTTATATTGTGTAGGTAATTTTATTGTAATAACCAGGATGTGGATTTTACCTGCTACAGAACCAACCTGAGCGAGCTGCTGACTCTACTTTCAGTGAGGAGTTGCAGTCCTGTGGTGGTCTATTCAGCGTAAAAGAACTGTCGGTATGGACTTTAGCGCAGATTTTTAATGTCCACTGCTGGTTTACATGTTGTTTAAAAGCCACAATGCCACAAAAGTAATAAAGTGTAATCAAAAATGTTAATAATTAACTTGATAATTAATTTATGCTGCACCTATATCTTATCCAATTTTCATTGAGTTTCCTGAAACGTCTTTCTCACATTGTAATAGCTGATAACTATCAATCAGCACCCTTATCAATCTTACATCAGAGTCTAGATAAGATTATTTCAGTTAGCTTTCTTTGATTAAACAAGACTAAGAGTCTACAGCCATGGTAGCAGCTTTTTTAGGCTGTACTTGCATGCTCATAATAACCCCCACACACAGGCAGACTTTAAGTAAATGTAATATTTTCCATGTACAAAATCTTTTTAAAGAACATTTGCTAGTTAGCACTAAACATAGGCTGATCGGAATTTCAGCAATTTTGCAGGTATTCAGTCATGAGCCAAAATACTGGACAAATTAAATTAATGTCCAAAATGTAATAGCAATTCATTCAGTTATAGTTACTGTGATATTTCAGTCCAGACTTATTGCCATCCCGAAAGCCACACCACTAGGCTAGCAGGGTTAGCATGGCACAAAAATGTGAATCCAGTCTTTTTATTCAGAATTAACAACAGAAAGTTAACAACAACATTTAAAGGAAAGGAAATGGGAGAATTTCCTTTATTCCGGTGTTGCTAATATATAGATATAGTTACTTTACAGTTAGATAGATAGCAGTCGAGAGGAGATGAGCTCTGTCAGCAAAGGACCATCACAGCAACAAGTGCTTCATCCTAATGAAAGAAAGGAAAACTTAATCTGATATAAATTACTATGAGGAGGACACACTGGCTGTCCCTGTCTGTGGTTTCTTTGCTGATGGTTAATGTTCCGTTGTATTTAACTCCTTGCTATGTGGCTGTTAATGTTATGGAAGTCAAAAAGCATTCAGACACCAAGTATGTGGGCCTTGTGATGAATGAATGAACCTTCAAGCGCATCCTAACAGTTAGTTTAGAAACTGCGCTCTCTGAAGACTTTGTCATGTGTAAAGCCTGGGTATGTGCTGGAGAAAGAAAGAGAGAACGCAACACTTTCAAGGACAACTACAGTATTTAGGATTGTGATTGTGTGTGTTTTCATGTGTGTATCATGTAACTATGAGTCCACAGCTGAAGCCACTGAAAGGGAAACGTGTATTTAAATCTGCTCTTCCTATGCCTCAGGGCAGCTCAGTTTGTACTGGTGAATAGTGTCTTCAGTATACTATCACCAAATGAAGCCGAATAGCCCGTTCCACCCCCTCATCTGTGATGTCACACTGATGTACTCTGAGGCTCCACAGAGACTGAATTAGGGAACACGTAGTAGATGGATGTGACAGTGGAGCTGCCGGAGGTTATTTTCATGGGCACAGTTCTGCTTTTGAACATTAAACTGGAAAGAAGCTTAAAGTATCACAAATCACGTGAAAAGGGCAACTTGCAGTGAAGACACCACATAGATCCATCTCCAACTCTGCAGCTCTGCAAGTCAGCGAGTGCTCAGAACCAAAACAGAACGCTGCTCTCATTACTTTGCAATCCAGTGAGGAATGTGAGCTTGCACATATTTGAGTGGCCACCGCTACGTCTTCATGGATGACTGGAGGGCCAAGAGGAAGGAGGAGAGCTTGAGACAGGAACTCACATCCAGAATTCTTTGTCACCTTTTGACACCTTGCCAGCTGTTGAGTGGGCGTGTGTGTCAGATTTTCCATTTTGGAAAGTTACAAAAATTGTCAGACACAGCCTCCAGTTTTCTGATGTTGTAAAGGTGCAGGGATTTCAAGCTGTTCGACTATCTATCAAGTGCTTGTATGAAGCATACTGACACTTCCTGTGCTGAGCATTTGACCACCATGTCTGTCAATCAGAATCACGTAGCAAAATAAAGGAATTCCTGGTACAGAGAACCGAATTAATGCTGGACTGAAGAAGCAATGTTTCTTTACTTAGTGTCCACACTGTGTAACCTGCACCCCAGTCTGCACCCATTTAATTATATTTTAAAGGACAGCATTGGGAATTTGTCTTGGTGACACTTTTGTAGGAGCACTGACAATGCAATTAACAAAACAAGCACAAGTGCTGTCACGTATGATGCAAGGTCAACAGCACCTCACATTCATTGCATGGGAACAGTTGAGGACATTTACTGTGGTGTTGCTTGCAGAAATCACTCTCTGGTTTAACACCCACTATCCATTCACTGTGTGTGCATGGTATTCAGGTTTTATGTAGCCCACTGCATGCATGTTTTCACTCTTAAAATTCCTACACTTTAGGGTTTTTGTATTTCAATCCTGATGAAATGTCAAGAGTGTAGAGAGTCTAGCCTAGAGGTTAGAGGAGCAGGCTGATGACTGGAAGGTTGCAGCTTTGAATCCCCACACTGGCAGGAAGAAATAAAGGTAGAATTTGTATGTCATTGTTATTAGTAGGCTACCTGACATGCAGTGACCTCAGACAATTACCAGAAAACAACAAAACACCTGAGTGGATTTGCAGAGTGCAGAATCTTAATATCCAGCTCTTTCTTTCTATTCGCCCAATATTATTGTATTATATTATTCCAACCCTACACTTCACGTTTTTCTCAGCACTATTACATGACATGGAAATATTCTGGATCTGGATCAGTGGCGGTCAGTCTTTCGGGAGCAACGGGAAATTTCCCGGTGGCGTGAGGGTCGTCTTGGTCTGTAGCATGGTCATACCCACCACTGGGTTCTCTAGGCGTATGTGATAAAAGTCGTGAAATACTTGCCTAAAGAAAGGATATTTTTGTGATGGAAAGATACTTTACAAAGCCAAGACCACTGACTTTGTCACCTGATCACCTGAGTCATCGCTTGTAGTTGCAGGTGGGTGGAGTGAACTATCTTGTTATAACTCCGAAATCTTTGGGGATCACGGTGGTACTTTCATTATGTCAACAAACTGGACAGGAAGCTGAGTCCGCTAAAACGTGACACAGGTAAATAGAGAGTTTAATTCGCAGACTGTTTGTAGTTTGTCATTTATCCTCCGTCATTACTGGACCAACAGCTCCTGTGCGGTCGTGCTACGTTAAACAGTGGCTGTTTATCATAATGCCAGCTAGTTGAGCGAAGTAACTAGCTAGCTAGCTCGCTAGCTAGGATTAATGCTAGCTAGCTAACATCTGATGTCAGACTGATAAACTTTAAACAAAACTTGACATGCTGCTCTTTCAATTCCGTTTCTGTAAGTCTTTGAAATGCATATTAAATGAGGTATCACTTGTATTTTATTTTTATTTCATTGCAAAACAATATTCTAGTGGAAGCTGGTGACATCTACAAATGAATATCAATCGACCCTGTGTTTACTTTCCTCTGTGACGCAGGCAGAAATGAAAAGACTGCATCAATCAAAGCTCAGCTTTGGTAAGGAAGAGGTACAGGACAAGATGAGGAGACTGATAGAAAAAGAAAGAGACAAGGTGATGAGAGAGGAAGAACAGGTAGGACAGGCTTAGTATAGTTTCCCGTCGCTGTTGAACACAAAAACTGACCTGATTACAATCGAACAATGTAGTCCTAATTACCAGAGATATGTTCTTTGTTAATTACAGTGGAACCTATAGGCTCAGTTTAGCTGCAGCAACACAAACGTAGCATAATTACAGCCTGATAATATTATTGTACAACACATATTATGCTTATGTTAAGTACTGCTTGAGACACATTTCTATCATTGGAATCCAAATATAAATATAGACAGTGTAATAATTTAAAATATATATTTTTAATATACTTTGGCAGGACAGATGAGTAAGTAACCACAGAAAAAGGGACAGGCACTGTTAAGTATTACTGCTTTAATGATGATTTATGCAGCCTGACATGATTTTAAAACTGCTTTTATCCAATTTGTGGCCCATATGTGGATCAGGGAAATCAACATTTTTTATTTTGAAGGATCACTGATATGTATGCCATAGCATACCTTGAAAACTCAGTTTTCAGATAAGCTACTCATCGGTTGGTCCCAATTTTTTGTATTTTTTAATCTGAAAAGTTTCCTCCCAGATGAACATAGTGTTCAAATTCATAACCTAGTCTGGTACCATTACATCAACAAGTAGACATTAAGCCCACAAAATTAGTGGTCTGGTGGTTTCTATGAACAGGGTGGCCTGGGATGGACTCAAATTCCTGGCCTGAATCATTGTTTCAGTCCACCACTGTCCTGGATGTGTTATGCATCATTACACCTTTCCTAAAAATTCAGCCTGATATGAGTAACATTTTTGCAAACCCTTGGATCTCCACTTACCTGATGCAAGCCTATTTGTATAGCTTCAGAATATAAGCTTATGTGTCCTATAAATTCAGAAATTACTTGATTAAATGTTAATAAAAAACACCCAAAAGTTAGCCATTTAAATAGGAAATAAAATGTTTTCTCAGGATAGCAAAAAACCCTTTGAACTGAAACTGAACTCAGAGAGGAAAAGATGATTGGAGGGAGTGGAGCAAGGGGGACAAAATAGTAAGGGACAAGGAGAGACAGAGTAAATTAAAGAAAATAAAGTCCAGACAGCCACTGAGAGAGATGGAAAAACAGGGGTGACACAGAAAAGCAAATACAGAGAGACAGAAAGACAGAATGAAAGAAAGAGAGGTGACTGGACTCTGTTAGCAGAGAGTGAGAGTAAGAGAGAGAGAGCGAGCGAGAGAGGGGAGCAGGGAGAGAAGAGAGAGAGAGGGGGAGAGAGACCATTGGTGCCGCAGCGGGACCGACTGTCACACGGACTGTCAGCGGGGTCGTTACCGGAGAGAGCAGCCGCTACTCGCCGTTTACCGACAGACACACCGGAGGAGAAACACAGAGGGGGAAGAAAGAAGGAGAAGAAGAACTGAAGAACAAGAAACAGGGGGAATCGTTATATTTGCAGTGGCTGCTGTCGCCTGCGTGTCATCACCTCCACCGGACAGGATCTAGCCTACTGCCCTCATCATCATCACTCCTCTTCATCATCCCTCATCATCATCACCCTCATCCTCCTCATCATCTAGACCTCTCCTCCTCTTCCTCCTCTCCTTCATCACCATGCCGGGTTGGCGGAGGAACCTCACTTTCTGTCTGCAGCGGATGCACGAGGAAGGTAGGAAAGCAAAATAAATTAATGTGCGCTTATGTTTGCGCTAGCACGTGAGTGTGTATGTGTGTGTGCGTGCGCGCGTGTGTGTTTGCGCACGGGTAATGTGGGTTTCTTGCTGTTTAAATTTGGTTTTCGTGCAGACACTTTGAGTCTTTGAGGTTTCTGCTTCATGTGTTTGGAGTTTTCTGGATCACTAGTAGTGTGTGTGCGCGCGTCTTGTTTGCGCATGTGCTCTCTGGGCTGATTGAGAAGCACCTGCAGCTTCGGTAATTTTACTTGTGTGCGTGTGGCGCGCGCGCTCGCTCGCGTGTGTGTTGTTGTTGTTGTGTGTAATATGTGTGTGCTCGTGGACACGCTTGGTCTGTTAGAGCCGCGCGCCTGTGCGCACACGTGTCACCACGGGTTTGTTCCGCCGTTTCAGCAGAGATTGCGCGAGGCTACTGATGCTGGCAGGTCAGGGTGCATGTGCCAGCATGCTTGTGTGTGTGTGTGTGTGTGCGTGCGTGTGCGCGCGCGCGAGAGAGGGAGAACAAGAGAGGGAGAGAGGCTGCGTGTCGGTCCTGCAGCATGAACACAGGAGGAGGCAGACAGTGATGATGTTGGTCAGCTACAGTGTGCACGTGCGTGCGTGATGGTGCGCATATGTGAATATGTGCAGCTGAGAAAGTATGTGTCGCATGTGACAGAGACAGAGTGTGTTGACAGTGGGATGGGTGAGAAAGTGGGAGAGAGTTTTTCCCCCTACACCAATAGCTTATTTTAGTTATTTTATTTTATTGTATTTTATTTTTTCTTTAGGTTAAGGTCATGGATGAATATAGTTTGTAAAATTAAGATAAAAATAATAATTTTCACAAAAATCCATGTGAAAATCTGGTTTAAACCAAAATTTAAAAAATATAATTAGCAACTGATTACACTGGTTAACTTTAATTTTCATTGTGTAATCTACACCTCATTTACATTCTACTCCCACTTTCCCCTTCACTCTTTACAAGCTTAAAAAGAAGTTCTGCTGAGCTGTGCTAATAACTGTGAATAACTGTGATTAGTGTTTTCTTGCAGCAGGAAACAACTTGTGAATGTGTGTTGTTTATATAAAATATGAATGAAAACCAGTTAAAGCTTACTGTTGCTTTTAAAAACAAAAGCAGTACATTATTACACACTACACGTGTAGACATAACAGGACATTCTGATGTGTAGCATATGGCCTGTTTTGGGATGCCACTGTCCCCATTGTGTCCATTTAATCTGGGGCTGTTTTTCATGGTTTGGGAGAGGAATCTTAATACTACAGCATACAGTGAGATTTCAGAAAGCAGTGAGCTTCAAACTTTGTGACTTTGTGGAAGGCCCTTTTTTTCAGTATGACCTGTGTACAAAGCCAGGTCCATAAACAAATTGATTTCTGCTTGGTCTGGAAGATTTTACACAGAGCAGATGCCCTGACTTCAACCCCATCCAGCAGCTTTGGGATGAACTGGAATGCCAACTGCAAGCCAGGCCTTATCACCCAACATCGGTGGCTGACCTCATTAATGCTCTGGTGGCTGACTGGGAACAAATCCCTGCAGCCAGGTTCCATAATCTTGTGGAAAGCCTTTTCTGAGGAGAATGAAAACCCAAAGTGTTGAATGAGATTTGAGAAATCACATGGGGTGTAATGTTCAGGTGTCCACACTGTGGTCATGCAGTAATACTAGTAATATCAGACCATGTACCTTCCTAACCCAGTGAGCATGTTTATCTCTGATTTAAAATCCTCTGCTTACCTAATCTGTATGTGTGTGAAGAGGGAAAGAGATGTACTGCTCGGCTAAGTCAGAATAGATGTGTAGGACAGATGCCGGAGCTTGTGTGTGTCTGTGTTAATGCAGGTGTTTGTGTTAGGTGTACAGCTATATTTATGTGTGTGCAACTAAGCGAAAAAGGTGTTTTGCTCAAGACGAGAGAGAGATGGAGTGACACAGAGAGAGCAAGAATGTTTATGAGAGACAGTGAAAGAGAGAGAGAGAGAAGTGCTAGGCACAGAGAAAGAGATGGTGTAAGAATGATATTTGCCTGTGGTGTGTATGTGTGTGAGCGAGAGATACAGCTTTTGAATTGGTATTCTGGATACACAGTGACCCTGCTGTCCAATGATAACTGCCTTATGGCCCCATGAGTGGCTGTTTGAGGCCCCTAATTGTACCAGTCCTTCATTTTTAATGGGGCGCACTTCACAGAATGCACTTGGTAAAAATCTCTGTGAAGGAGGTGAGTACATCCTCTTCTTTATTAAGTATCTGATGGCCACTCTTGAGCAAGGCACTAATAACTAACAATAATGACCGTATCATATAAACCATTAGTAAACCTCCCCTTAATAAATAGATCAAGCTGTAGAAAAGAACATGAATCCACCTCATTCTGTTATACACTCAAGATAATGCCCTACGTGTTGTAAGGCTAGACGCAAAGTAACTTTTGTATTTAAGATGAATTAATTTTTATTTCTTTACAACAGATTTTGAAAGTAGATAGATGACAGGAAATGAGGGAAGAAAGATGGAATGACATTTCCCAGGCCAGACTCAAACCAACGGTGTTGTGGTTCATGGAGGACGCCTTAACCCCTAAGCCACTGCCAAACATAAAAATTAGTTAGATACACAGATAGATAGAAAGGACACAGTCACGTCTCTTCTGCATGAACCCCTGCCTTGCATTGTGTGTGTGTGTGTGTGTGTCTGTGCCTGTGTGTAGCCAAAAGGAAATGACCACTGTGTGCATTTGTAAGTAGCTTCGCCACCGCTGTGTAACAGTTGTTTGATCAAAACATCTCATTCCCCTGTTGAAGGACAGATAATGGATAAGCAAGTGTGTGTATGACTGTGTGTGTGCCTGCACATCTGTGTGTGCCAGAGAGAGAAAAGAGAGAGAGAGAGAATGTTTGTGCATGCAACACTCATCCATCATACAGATGATGGAGGGTTGGGTGTGGGGTGGGGGGTATTTAAGGGTACAAATAATAATGGCCTCCGTGATCAGCATGGAAGAAAAGGAAAAGAGAATGAGAGAGGACAAAAAGGAAAATGAAAAGAGAGATGAGGGTGAGAGACCTGGGAGGGAAAGCCATAAGAGAGAAACAGATAAAAAAAACAGAGGAGAGTGTGAAGGAGAAAGATAGAAGGCCCGGTTTGGAATCCTTATCAGTTGAAGGAGGAGATCCCATTAATCAGGAGACTAGAAGATCAAATAATGTGCTGGTTAGTGGAGAGCAAGTGTGCCATTGTATGTGTGAGTTTGTAATAAACTGTTAGTGTGAGATTGAGCTCCAACCCTAAAAACCCTTTTTAATAAGGCTTAGTAGTGTTATCGCTGATGGACGGGGGAGAGGAGTGAGAAGACAGGGAAAGGAGGAGAGGAGGAGGTCAGAAGAGGAGACAGGGAAGGACAAGGGAAGAGTAGAGGAAAGACAAGAGTTAGAGGGCAGAATGCAGCACTGAAGGTGCTATTGGCAACATTTAACATTAGTACACCATTAGTGTGTTTATTTATAGGCATTTAGTATAATTACCAAATGACGCTATTAGCCAGAAAATAAGCAGTGTCTACTGGCCTCTACGCTGGAGAAAGGCCAGAACTACAAAAACAAGACCTAAGTTGAATTTTTCTTTTACCGACCTGTTCAGGTACATTTAAACATTTAATATATATTTTCTAATTTATTTACTAGTTATTTAGCATTTATTATTTTGTGGAACTGACACCTGGCCACTGCTTTCCAAACATTGTCTTACTAAAGGAAAATAAAAGCAGCTGGAGAGGTAGGAACAATAGTTGTGATTAACTAATAAATCATTTATCAAGAAAACATGGCAAAAAGCTTCTAATTGCTGCTTCTCAAATGAGAAGTTCAAAACAGTTCAAAACAAACCATCTTTATTTAGACTTAGCAGACAAAAACAGGGGAGGATAAACAGCAGGTGAAATCAGCAACAGGCAGGCAGCAAAACCAGGCAAAAAGAGGGCAAGGGAACAGGCAAAAAGCAAAGTCCAAATAATAAATGGGAGGTCAGGCTGGAAAGGTACAGCTGGGATGGCACAATAGACAATAGTGGGTAGGTAAAAGTGGACCAGTATAAAAAAGTAAATGGGGTAACTGGAGTAATGAGGGACAGGCGAATAGGTGGGTAGGGAGGAGTCACGTTGCTGAAATGGGGCTTTCAGACATAACGTTACAACTGCACCACTCCGCTCTGAGACCCATCATTTCCAGTGGTTTGCACTGCACCACCATGGTTTGCCACTGCGTAGAGCAAAGCGCACCAACCTCATTGAACTTTGAACTCTGTCGTCTGTGACTCTCCCAGATAGTGCGCTACAGCCAGGGGTGAGCACAGCGCAGATCAGTGTTTTGTCTGAAAGGGCCAGAGGGTGGGAAAGGCTGGGGTTACTGCAGGGCAGGTGAGAGTGGCAGGGTCTGAAATGACAAGAGAGTTAGTGATTCTTGGCAAAGGCATACAGAGAATGAATGAATAACTGAATGAACTGTGACAGAAACTGAATATATATTGACCTTTGGACTGTTGTGGACAAGACAAACAATCTGGAGATGCACTTTCTCACTATTATATACCATTATAACTTTACAAGTATACTTTAAACTAACACAACTTGCAGTTACTCAATTATGGGAATAATCAAGAGCTGCTGTAAATTCTACTGCACCCCTGAGCCTCACCTGCTATTACGATCAAGAAGATGTTCACCTTAGCTGTGAATTTGAAATTAGTATATTCACAGTGTTTTGTTTTTGCAGTCAGTACCTTAACACTGCACAATAGTTACTGAACTGATCCAGAATTTGAAAGTTAACTGATTCGAGTTCTGAAGGTCAACCTCTAACTTCTCACATAACACTGAATTGATCCTTGGTCAACTTTTATCCTATAGTTGTCTTGAACCTTTGACTTTTCATTAATGAACCAGATATTTATAACTGGAGGCACTCATCATATGTAATGGTGATTAAGTGATCCATGCTCTAAATGTTCCCCTAAATGTCACAAGACAGGACTGAATACCCTTGCCAGCTGATATAACCCCTCCCACTTCACTGCTCTGTATCACTGGTGTTAGACAGACACAGCTCATATGTTTACAGTAATCATAGAGTGGTATATGACAATCAATTTCCAATGATTTATTGATTTCTGAAAATACCACATGCAACACCTTCTGCGGTAAAGGTCACATGATTGATTCCTGCAGTGGCCATTGTATGTCCATATTGAAATGCTGTTGAGAAAATGCTCACTGATTATCAAGTGCTCTCAATGAGAGTGTCAACTACAAGCATCTTGTAGTTCATCTGTACTCGCCTTTAAATGAAGGAATGGAATGTTGCAAAACATGCAAACGGTGAAGTTATTCGAGTAGCTCAGAGTGGCCTCAAATATGTGGATGTTTGTGCTTGTTCTTAAGAATCAGGATCTCAAATGCTGCAATATAAACACACACAGCATGTTCTCTGATATCAGATCAGGAGGGGACTTTAATGTGAGACAGCTCTTTGTTATAGTGATACTCGGAGGGAATAAAGTGTGTCTCTGTCTGATTCTCAAGAATCTGTTGGCGATGGAAGATTCTCAAGCAGCCGAGAGTAGAAAGAGGGTATGTTGTAGGTGCTTGTTTGTGTGTGTTGTTAAAAATTCAAGATGGTTTTTTGTCATTCTTCAGTATACTTCTTCAAAAGAGAATGAAATGGTATTTACTCTGATACCAGTGTGCAGACAACGTAATATCTATAGAGGTGTTTTCCTGTGGAGAAGGTGACACTGAACCTTATGACAGCATTACTTTGGATCTTGCACACCCTTCAGATTTTACATTTCGCCAGTAAAGTTGAAACTATTTGAACTTTAAAAGTGCTGACCTTGAATAGGATATGCAGGGCACATACTTGACCACAACGCCTAGAGACTTACAAACCATCTCTGATTGCCAGGGAACGATTACAGTATAGTTGCCTTCCTTCAGCAGATTTATATCAGTTCTTCAGTTTTTGAGCTATACAATGGCATATCTGCTTTGAGCTGAGCTCCCTGCGCTGACTATGCCTCAAACCAGAGAGAGTGCAGCTCAGTCCGTCTGTCATGTGTAGGTTGCCTAAGGCACATGGTTTCATCATTTTTGTCCCTGTAGTGACTCCTCAGTGAGACAGCATTTGGAGAGCATCTTGTACCCCTGCATTTCCAGAATGTTGGCATGGAACATAACACTGAGAGGGATTGTTCAAAAGTGTAAATGTGTAATTAGCTATAAATCTGTGAGAGACAAGCAGTTTAATTTAAAGGAATGGCAAAGGGGAAGAAGATAGAAGAGAATAAGCTAAATGTGACTTTAAAGTTTTATAATACAGAGAATTTTGAGTGAAAATACTTTTTACTGAATTATAATCAGCTCCTTAAATCCCTAACCCAGGTTGTGAAATTGCCTGAAATTGGGCTATTTGGCATATTTGGCATTTTGACGCATACTGGCATCGGCCGTTTAAAAAAACACCACAATCTGGTGCTGCTCAGTTGGGACTACTAATTGATTTGAGACTCACATTTCTGTGCAAATTTTATTTAACTTTGTTTTATTTACTTTATAAAACTTCAGGAAGCTATTTATTTATCTAAAATTTCAGTTAACTTTATAAGAGATGCTGCTGACCCTGGGAGCTCCCTGCACTTTTTGTTTTTGTTTGAACTTAAAACAAAGATAAGTGAAAGATAAAATAACATTTCAGTTATATTGAAATTTTGGAAAACTTTATTTACTGTAGAAAACTTTAGGGAGCTATTTATTTGTTTAAGTTTTCATTTAACTTAAGACATGCTGCTGAGCCTGGGAGCTCCCTGCACTTTTTGTTAAAACAAAGTTGTCTACTGTCTAAGATAAAAAAAAAAACCTTTAACATGTTGCAAATCTGAAATGCTGTTTTATAAACATATGCTTAAAGGCATTTAAACAAAGTTAAGTGGTGGAGTTTGTATTATTCAAATATTTTCATTTTTACTGCAATGAACATCGCTCAATATCGTTATGCCTCGACTATAATCGTATCGCCTGAAAAAGCATATCGTCTATCACTACAAGTAACCTGATTCATAGTTCCTCTATATTTCACAGACTGGGTTGTAATACCCACAGTGAGTGAAATGATCCTCATGAACATCATCAATAAGTAAACAAATTTAAATTACAATATAATTAAAGCTCCTGTGTATATGATATGAAAATGTATGACTTTGGCAAAACGCCTCTACACACAGGGGCACGGTAAATATATGTATGGTGATGCTGAAACTTGCCACCAGTCTGCAGCGTACCTACAAAATTATCATTTCTGCCAATCCAATTCTGTTAATTTCACAGTACTTGTGCTTGCTACAATAGCAGAATGTCTCTGTGTAGGTTAAGGTATTGATTGAATTGTGAGGTTCAAGGGTTAGAAAACAAATGTAAGTGACAGGAAAATATTTTAGTGTCAAATGTTGCACAATGCAATGTATTGTATGTCCTAATCTTATTTGTAACTAGTGTATCTGTAAATTGTAATCTTGTTAATGTGTTTTTGTGGACCCTGGAAGAAAAGCTGTTACCTTGGTGTTCTGTGATGAGAAAACATTCAAAAATGTCCTCATAAAAATAGCAGTGGCAAACTGTGTGTGTGTGTGTGTGTGTGTGTGTGTGTGAGATGCGTGTAGAAGGCATGTAGCCGTAGGTTAGCAGTGGGCGAGAGCGGTAACGCTGCTTCAGTCATAATAGGATCTGACGATGACTCATGCACAGCAAAAACAACAAACGCTCTTCTCTTCCCTCCTCTCATCATCTCTTCCTCTTTTCCGTCTCATCACAGTCTCCCTTTTCTTCTCTCTTTTTCTACTCTCCTTTGATTCCTTTCTTTTCTCTTTCCATCTTCTCTCTTTTATCGTCTTTCCACCTCCTCATCTCTCTTTCCTTATCTCATCATGCATCATTCCCTCTTGCATCTTATCTGTTTGCCTCTAGTTGCTTTACTTTGCTTTTCGGTCCCTTCTTTTTTCTTTTCTCTCGTGTTTCCTGTCTTCTTCCTGTCTTGTTGCTTCTTCCCACGTTTTTGCAGCTTTCTTCTCCCATGGCAGCTTATTTTGCCTTCTTCATACTTTATTTCCTCCTCTCCATTTTTATTACTTCTCTTTTAATCCCTGTCTTTCTGATTCTTTTCTATTTTCTTCTTTCTTCTATTTTTTCCTTCTTATCACTGTATAATAGCTCTTCTGCCCACAGTAGATAACGGCTGTTTTGCCACTTTCTGTATTTTACCAGCCAAATTCATTTTGGGAGTTATGAAGAATGTCCAGATGATGGCTCATTCCCTGCCAAAGTGTCTGATGGAGTCAGAAAATATATGAAATGTGTGTTCAGTGATATATAGTGATAAAGACAACCATGTGCAAGCTATGGTGAATCCAAATATATTACTGTGAACCAAAATATGGTTTATTCTGGTTTTTGTTCAGAAAACATGCATTTACACATGAATACAGAAGTATGAATTTAAAAGTTACACCAGTAAAGTTTGCGAGTACTTTTGGCCACACCACTATACTCTTATACATGACATACTGTAACATACAGTATCCAGTAGAATGTTTGCAATAGGATGGTATATTTGAGCTGCTAGACTCTTCACTTTTTCTCCTCTGTGCCTGCTGCTACACTGCTAACCTGGAAACTATTCTATGATCTTGCAGCTACTGCCATTGTAACTGCTGCTGTTTTTGATATAGCATAATGGAAGCCCCACCTGCAACCCAGCATCCACCTGTAGCTCTGAGTCTAACCTGGAAAAGTTATTACATATTATTCATTCATTAAATGACTTGAGTTCATTATCAGATTTGTTTGCTGCATGTTCTGCTCATTGCAATGAGTTAACATTTTCAGATGACTGAAATTAAGTTTTGCAGTATATTTGTATGTTGATTACAAACTGTACAGTGTCATATCATTTACATTTTGTGCATGTTTCTGTTGCTATTTTCATTGATGCAGCTAGCTGAGTAGAATGATGATGTTCCTTTTAATAATTCTTGCTATAGTTCTCAGATTGGCTGATTGTTTCTTCAGCCAGAGGTAAAACAGCTGTAAACGAACACTAGACTCACCTGATTTACTGAACAAATCTGAGATGTTGCTGTTGACTCAGAGGTCTGGAACCAGGTTATGCGTTAGTCTTTTTGTGTCTTCTTTTCCTACTATTTATACTGGCCTTGATTACAAAACAAGTAGGACATATCTAACCCAGACACTAGCACCACCCAACACAATCACATCTCCTTCCTGTAGCATCATCAGGGACAATTATACAATGATGAGTCAATCACCTGCTTACATGTCTGCAGTCTAGTGTAGTGACAGTGACTGCACAAACTGAGTACTGCCTACCAGTATCTTTTACAGTGGTGATCAGAATCAGAATCGTTATATATTCAAGACAGACCACTGCAGATTGTTTTTCCACCTTGTGGCCTCACACATACATGCTCAGTTGATGTAACAGTACAACTGACCTGCTGTCTGTCTCTCTGCCTCGTTCTTGATTAAAGTCTGTTGTGCTTGTCCTGGGCTGATTGCTTTCTGTGGCACTCCTCTGTGTGACTGAGCTGCACACCTTAGAGCCTCTTGTAGAAATAGGAACTGCAATTTTGTTGATTTGTTTCATGATCCTTGGGCCTTTGAAAGCTATTTGAGTTATATTGTTGAATCTCACACACATTGGCGTCTGCAAGTTTTCTTTTCTTTATTCCCTGAAAAAAATGTACTTTTTGCAGAGGTATGTGATTTCCTTCGCCAAACTGAGATTAGCCCTGTCCCCATGGACAAGAGATTTATGAGCCTCAGAATGAAATTTTTGTCAGTGCATGACCGAGATGGCAGATTTTTAAAAGTGGTGTAAAGCATTGTTCCATGACTAAAGAGACCTCATCGAGAGGCCTGGTTTTATCGTGCCCACTCCATTTGTTTTACAGACATTTCATATCTTTTGACAGCACAGACTGAGGTCTGTAGAAGTCTGTGGTTCACCCTATCACAAAAGTCATCGACTTATCAATCTCACAACGTCATCTCTTCTCATCTGCTTTTGTCTGAGCTGCTCCACTGTCCTCTTTTTTCTTCTCATTTTGTGCTCTTTACCTCCTCACACATCACCATCTGCCTTAATTTTGCTTTATGTCCACTTTAGTTTTTGATGGATATGCAGTAAAGAGTGACAGAGAAGAAGGGGGCGACATTCGACAAATGCTCTTGACCCAAGACCTTGGGTTTGTGTGGTTACATGGAAAAACTGCTAGGCCACCAGGATGCTTCTATTAATCAGACTGTCCTCAATCTTATCTCTGTGTCATTGTTGTGCTACCTTGCTACCTCTGCTCCATCTTTCTTTCTTTTATTTAAACACACACACACACACACACACACACACACACCACACACACACACACTATAGCCCTCCCTCTCCCTGTTGTTTTTTCTTTCTACTGCATATGCACAACAAACACCCAATGCTCTTTGTCCTCATCTCCCTTTCTTTCACACAAACACGCACATTCGATCTCCTGCTCTCCGACACCCCATATATCTGTGTGCTTTTAGTCTATCTGCATCTCTGCTGTCATTATCTGCCTAGCAGAGGCAATCATTTGTCTTGAGCAGGGTGCTTCATCTATGCTCCTGTTCATTTGTCCTCACTTCGTCCTAAATTTAAATTGCTGCATGCCCTCCTACACTGCCAACCACTGCCCTGCTATACCTTATTGTACCCTCTCTATTTCATAGCAATATCCCGCTACATCCACTTTGGTCTTCTGCAGTGCCCTCTATCATACCTCTCCACTCTGTTGGACTCTATCGGAATCTCTGATCCTCCGCTGTTTTTTCATGTCCTGCTTCTACACCCTAGAATTATCTGATACAACTTCTGTTCTGTTGTATGTTTTATTATATATCCTTGTAACAGCAAATACCATAGTTACTGAATTGTAGCACATTTAATGCGTTTAATTCGCTGAGTTACCTACTGTTATATGATGGTTGTTGATAGCTACTGATTTAATGGTGGTCATGGTGAGGAATGGTAAATGAAAGTAGTTGATAACTGCCGATTCTAATGGTCGTATTAAAGAGAAATAATTTATCAAAATATAGGACTGCTAGACTGAAAAAATGTCCCTGTAACTGAGGTCCTTGTTAGATGTTCAACATTCCAGCGCTACCAGTTGGGTCAAGTGGTCTGTCACCCACCCAGGAATTTCTCTAACACTCTTGACACAGCCTCTAGTTTTTCGGCTACATAATAACAGTTCTCCTGCTCTGGCCTGCTACATCCCTCCGTACCCTCAGTTACTGCACAGCTGTATCCTGCTAAACCTCTTTCAAATGTCCCGCTATACACCTCCATACTTGCCTCTGATTCCCTGCTATTGTCTTGTAAAGCCCTCTGCCATTATGCTATACCTTGCATTACCTTATTACTGCTTGGCTGCGCCTAATATACCCTTCTCTACTGTTCTGCCTTGACGGAAAAACCCTGGATTCAGCTGAGTTGAGTGACTATTTTAGAACATTCAAGGTCAGCGTGTTTGAAAATGATAAATTACAATAGAATCACATGGTGTCACGGCACAGGTAGTACTGATGAAATTATTTGTTTTTAGTTTTAATTTCTACTAAGCCTTACGGTTGTACAAGGATGAAGGTTATCATTCACTGTACAGCACAGTCTCACCAAAAAAGATTGTCTCTATCAGCTTAAGGCCACTCTAATGCACTCCTATCTCTCCTCTCTCTCTAACCAATTCATATTAGGAAAGGCTTCTTGACATTTGGCAGCCAATTAGTGACAAATAGCAATCTGTGACTATGACACATGGTCAGTACAGTACAGTAAGATATGAATGTTAAGCAGTAAAACAGCACTAAAACAGTGGTTACAGTTACAGAAAGGTAGTAGGTAGTAGGAGATGGGATGCAGAAATTGATATCTGGTGTCAAAGTTGGATGCACTAGCTGCTACATCTCTGTAACTGTCCATGAAGGACTGATCTGAAAACTGATACGTGACAATGAGAATGAGTTAAGACATATATTTATTGTTACATATCCCCACCACTCCTTTGCTATACCCTCTCTATTACTCTCCAAAATCCTACAAGTTCCACTACATAAGCCAGAGCTCAGCAATATCACAGAGGATAAGAGAATCATATGTGTGTGTGTGTGTGTGTGTGTGTGTGTGTGTAGTGCTGGTAGTGGGGTAAAGGTGGGGGTGAGTGCCAGAGAGAGCAAGGGAGAGATGGGAAAAAGGAATGAGTTTAAGATGAGAGAAAGAGAGAGAAAGTCGTAAGGGAGCGAGTCTGAGAGGGGAAAGGAAAAAAAAGATAATTGAATCTTAAAATGCCCTTTTATCGATCCCCTAGCAGAATGATACAGCTGCATTTCAATGCATCAAAACACAGAATTACATCAGCTTTCTTCTCCCTTGATAAAGACACGAAAACAACAGCATCAAAAACTATCAGATATAAAGAAAACAGAGCAGGACATAGAGGGAGAGAGAAAGATATCAAAAGCTGGATGAATGGGTACTCAGTGTCCCTCAGCAGTTACAGTCTAGGCGCCTACAAGATGGGAATTTAACCCCAAATCTCTACTGGAGCTGGTAGTGGCGGCTAGTAAAAGAGTAACAGTGTAACAGCAGCTTGCTGTTGTGAACACTTGATTTGACTGTTAAGGCCTTGGCATGCTCCAACCAAAGTACTTATGAGATGAAAAGGTTGAAACACCTTTGCCCTACAACTCCCTGACACAAGAAGTCACTGGCCAAGTGTGTGGAGGTGTAAGTAAGCAACATCTGAGCTTCTCTCTCAAGTTTTCTTTTTTTCATTCTTTACACAACATTTTTATGGCTTTTCTCTGTGTGCAACACCATAATGTCTTCCAGCAAAGATGGTCTGAAACAGTGTGCCTTTATATTTAAGTGATTATTGCATCTCACCCTGCTCTAACATGGTGGGCTTTTCAGCTCGACTTTGAGTTTGGCCATTTGGAAGAACTATTAATACTTTTGGCTTCTACCACTGTCATGAGACACATCATATGAAATTGGTCTTTTTGAGTACACCAACACCTCAAATTTACCAGCAGCTCCACTTAGTTCGTTATGTTATTTTTCTTCAGACCCCTCTCTTTTTCCTCTAAACTCCATTTATTCATGAATTGCAGTCATAAAGCCTCAGGAAAAGCACAAATTTTTCAATTTGTGCAGATGTGTCTTCGTCTAAATTTGTGTCACCCGGGGTGAAAACATGTCTGTTCATTTCCACTCTCATTAACTTTTTATGAGCTACTTCTAAAATTCACTTTGTGTTTAAGAACATCCTTACAGAATATGTCCATTCAGAACTCCATCCAGAACAGACCTCCATATCCATATCCTCCATGTTGCAGTTTCTTACATTTGTTACAGGATACTTATATGTTGACTTACAACAATTTTACAGTGAGTCCCTAACCATTTATTAACTGTCTATACAGATGTATGAATATTTGTAAAACCACAGACATACAGTTCTATCCAATTATCAACTCTCAAGCCAACTCAACTATAGCAAATCTGTTTTGTAGGAAATGTTATCGTGACCAGATTAAGTTGTCTATTAATGTAAAAGAGAATATGTTATTAAATTACATCTTTGGCTAGTTGCAAATATGTCAATATTGAATGTATCAGTAAACAGATCAGAGACAACTTATTGGTTTTCCACCAAGATATCTGATCTTGCAGTACAACATCCATTTGTCTATGGCATTATTACATTTTTTTATGGTTATATTTTGTCACTTGCAGCACATGTTTAACATTAGGGAAGCCTGTATTTTGCTTCTAATCCAGCCAGCGATTATGTTTCCCACAAAACATAGATATTCATATCTAGACAGATACAAGGGCCACCTGAAACGTCTTTCACAGTCAAACAAGAAAGGTAACCTCAACCTTGAGTCCTGTAATTGTGAGGGTTCAACAAAGAACACTGCAAGAGCATGTAAACCTTGTCTGGATCAGAAAAGCTTTAAAGAGAATTGCATCAGCCTGTTTCCTTCTGAGAAAGACAGGAAAAAACAAGGGTAAGTCTACAAGAAAAGATCAGACAAAGAAAAACAGAAAGACAGAGAGAAGATTTTTACTGTCAAGTGAACTTCTTAAATATCACAAAAATAAAATGTGATTTGGAGGGAGATAAATTAGCTGTTACTGAAAACATGCATCAACAAGACAAATAGAAACCCTCTGAATAATGTATTACTACTGGGAATGATGAATAAGCATTCAAATAGTATTTGCCATAATTAATATTTTCATATTTTCATTTACATATTTAGTAGTTATGATTCTAATGTCTCAACCAATGGCCACAAAAGAGACAGACACCTTACAGATGACATCACAGTGAGGCCAGAGACACTTTTGAATTCTTGCACAACTACACTCAACAATTCATTAAATGCATATTATGATCAAATACATTTTTATTTCAAGCTAGCTTGTTTTTTTGTTCTGTTTCAAAAATAATATATTATTGTTTTTTTCCATTGAAACTGATCTTTCTCACTGAATAAATCTTGTTGTGTGTCTGCTTGTTGACTCTGTTGGGTCTGCAGGGCACACAGTCTCCAGCCAGGCCATGTGGATTAACTTTTTGTATCCTTAAATGTCCTTTAAACTGCGCTCCACCTTTGTTTATCTCATTGGCTGCAAACTAGCACTCTCACTGTTGCTGTGTTTGTGTGTATGTGTTTTCATGTGACTGTCGCTCTGTGATTATGTGTGTGTTTGAGTATGTGTGGCCCCTTCTGCTCTGCAGTTTTAGCTGGCTGACCTACAGACAGACAGGGCAACTCCAGAGAGAGTTATGCCTTATGGCCTTTTCTGCACCACTGTGCTGTGCGTGTACATGTTTGTGTCTTGTCTGTGCATGCACGTGTGTGTGTGGACCTATGTTTATTTATTACAGAATGGATGTGTGTCTTGATTGTGGATGCACAATCCATGCACGTGACTGTGTTGTGTGTGTCATCTTTGTTATTGTTGATTTGCGAGTGTTCATGTCTGCCTTGTCTATTTGTCTGTGTGCATGCCTGTGTGCCTGTGTGCGACCATATCCATTCAGTGTTCACTATGTGTTTTCTTGTCTGCTCACAAAACTAACATGTATTTCACATCTGCTTTGTTTGGCTGTGTTTGGCTCTGTTGTTGCTGCACATATTTCAGTCCTGTGTTTCAGACCAAGCCCTGGTTTCACATGAAAACAACTCCTTTTTCAGATACTACTGTTTGCTAAAGAAAAAGCACACTTTATTCTAAGATACAGTATTTTCTGTGTAACATTTGGCATTGCCATCTGCTCGTCCAAATAGAATCAAACCACGCACAGTTAGCTTCTTCATTTGGCTTCCCCTGCACAAATGGCCATTGATGAGCACAGTATTGGGGCCACTTATACTGACAGTATCTGCGCTTTGTGTACTGAGTGGCCTGGTGGCTACAGATACTGCTGCCTCATCCCACTTTTAAGTTCAATCCCTGCAACAGCTCACAAGTGTCACAATGGTTTAACCCCCACAGACTGAGAGCAAAATGTGATCCAAATGTAAAGAAAATGAAATTATATTTTTAACCATCAGATGCCTTGGAATTTATGATAATGGGATGGCAATTCATTCAATCCCCCATTCCATTACCATATTTGATTTAAAACATGGTAATACATTGGAATTCTACACCAAGCAATGCACATTTTTTCCACCAAACTGGAATCCATGCTGGCACTCATGCAGGTGCTGCCTGTGTTTCTGCAGATGCTGCCGCCGGCTGGATCCCGTCGCCAACACTGGGCTCTGTGGTGCTTTTTTTTTTTTTTTTAACTGATGTAGGCACATAGTCCCATTTTCAGTTGGATTCTATCTTAGCTGGTTTTGTTGTGCAGTTGCAACATCAGAGCCTCTTGTCAGAAAGTTTTCTTCTCCTTTGAGACTTTTATCTTTACCTTCTTTTGCTCGTGTTTTTGTGTTGTACATCTGTGATTTATTCTTTTATTGTTTTCCTCTCCTGTTATTTGTCGACTGGCAACTATTAAGCAAGTATTACCTCTAGTGGGGTGGGTGGGTGGAGGAGAGGGATTGGGGGAAATGCATGTGAATCAGGAGAAACATCAGGCTGACATGAAGAATATGAACTGTAAAAGTATCAATAAAAGTAAAAGAGAACTTTTTACAGTTCCCAATTTATTGGATATTAAGAGCTGTTTTTTATTCCATCATTTAGAAGGTGGTGAAGATTATAGAATGTTTATGAACCTTCTTTTGGACATTGTACTCTAACAAATCAAGAAAAGTGTTTTGATTTCAGTATTTATGGTTGTTTTAGGGTCAGCTCACAGCTTTTTAGTAGGGAAATGATTCTGTGTGTAAATGATGCTTGATTGTTCCTGGTTGTGCCTCAGTGTTTACATTTTGTTCACCAGTTAATGAATCACTATGAATAACTATCTAACTAGGGAGTTCTGAGTTTAAACCAGTGTTTTTGTCCATTTCAGGTTTCTTTTGGTCTAAGACCTGAATTTATCAGGTTTTTATTTGTGTAGCTATGGAGCCTACACATGTGTTGCTGTATGAGTGCATAATAACTTGCAACTCAAAAATGTGACTGCACATCAGGGCCGCTGCATCTGTGGATATACCACAGGAAAACTGCAAAAACTGTGACTGTTTGGCTGAAGTTCCTGATGCTGGATGAAATTGTTGATAGTACAGAAAACATTTAACATGTGGAAGAAAGGCTCAATGCCTGTCTACTTTTCATTTACATGCCATGTCTACTGCAACCATTCTGTTCACTGCAATCCCTGCTCTTCATCACAGACAATTAAGGACACAGGACCATTACAATAGTCTCCTAGTGTCTCAGTAAAGAGACCGGAGTGAACCTTCCCATTGTTGCTCTACACTAATGGAATTGTTGTGGAGACCATAATATAATCACATTATATCCTAATCATATACACTACGTGTCACCTGTAATGGTGGTAAAATATGTGAAATCCAGTGCTGATGGCAGAGGTCTAATTCATACTGGTGGCAAAATTTGACTTTGAACAGCAACAAATAGCTGTTCTGAGAACCTCAGACAATGCTCGGGCTCAGTAGATAAATATAGTGCATATACTACATGGGTTGTGTAAGTAATTAATAAATATATTAGAAGTATATTTTTCTAAACTGTCCTGAAATCTTAAAAAATGACATGTTTAGAAGTTTCCTCTTAAAACTGAATAAAGTGACATGTAACCTTAAAAATATCCAGAATCCACTTTACTCCACTTGTAATCTATCAGTTTCCTCCTCTTGGATCCTTCCCATTAATTTTTGGGATTCTGTTAATCATTTCTGAAGAGTCTATGAGCATAGGTTACCTCCTTATGTTTGTATTCTGTCATGGAATTGCTCTGATGGAAAAACTCTTCTTTTCCCCAAAATTAGTTCTGCTGGTTTAAGCACAATTTGTTGAATTTAAGATTTACAGATGATTAGAAAAGGAATACATAAGGACAGACATACTACACACTCAAGACTAAAACTACTCATGAAAACAGTTTGTCAGCAGCAGGTTGATCATAGAGCCGATTTATTCAAATGTCAGAGTATTTGTTTAATCAAAAGTATATAAAAGGAAGCCTCCATTGTGGATGCTGGCTGTTGTTGGGTTGGCTTAACTGCTTATGCAGATTTCAGGCAGTTCCTTAATTAGGTTTCAGTTAATTGCACACCCACATGCAGCTTATAAGTCAATTATAGGCTAAACTGGTCGTGGGCTATGAAAAGGAGTAACACATACACTTTAGTACACACACATACACACACTCAACACCACCGCCCCCCAGCATGTCTCACTGCCTGCCTCTCCTCGACTCTCATGCATGCTGCCAAACTAATAATTTCCACGGTGTCGAATGTGAAATGAGGCTGTGTGTGTATTTATTTCTTTATTTTTAGTAAAACAGTGGAGTGTGCAAGTGGCCTATATTTTTTGACGGGTCAATCTATAACTAAATATTTGCAGAACATAACCAAGAGTCCAACAGTGGACTTACATAACAACCAACTGAACTCTGAATAGAGTGGTACTACCCTGTGCTCAGTTAAATGCTGCGTGTGACATTTTTAAATTACACTTTATGCAATAAAAACAGAGTCTGTCTTAAACAAATCTGCATTGTTAGTCAGTGTTCTACCAAATGAGAGTGACACATCCTCTAAAGCCTTTTCTGAGCAGTATTAACATGCAGTGATTTTTACATCTGCATTTTAATCTTTCCACCATCTGCTGTCGCTAAACTGTCAGTTTTAATTCTTTTTGTTCATGAGGTCCTACTTGCAGTGCAGCATAGATTTAATCTTCATCATGGTATATGCAATCTTGTATCATGATACGAAATTGATGCACCCAAATATTCAGGAAATTCCATTGATAAGACATAAATATGGATATATGTAGATAGATGACTGTTTTCTCTGAGAAGCTAAGGTGGAAGTATCACTGTATCTGACTGTGATTATATACCTTGAACCTACAGTCTACTCAACTTTAGAGGGAGGTTGGAGTAGACTGTAGGTTCAAGGTATAAGCTGAGTGAAATTTCTCTTGCTGATTTACATCGGTGAAAAAAACCCCAACATATCATCAGAGACAGATACTTGACAGCTGTTAAGATGCATCATCTCAACCTTTGTTTAAAGGAGATCTGAACTCCTGCAAGTGTGTCAGCTTTTAAGGTATCTGAACATGAACTGCAGTTAACCTCGCATTGAACTCCACACAACCTCCTGATCCCTTTAATGTATGATAGTCCATCCAAGTGTGCATGAAGAGGTGTTTGCACATATATTACTGTGTGTTGGTGCCTTATCTGCTTAAAGCTTGATATTATCTTACAGTTGTAGTTGTTGTTGTTCTGCACAGCCTGGTCTATGATTTACAAGGAGAGAAGAAGAGAAAAAAAGGAGTGTATTCTCTTCACCCCCCTACAGGCAGTGTTCTTGTCTGCTGGGCTAGATTTTGATCTATAGTGGAAGCTCAAAATGAAGCATAAAAGCAGATTTACAGATTATCACACTATCTTTAAGTTTAGTATTTTTTCCTTGACTTCTGTTAATGAGCTGTATATCTCAAAACCTGATCTTGTCCTGTTCTATCAAAATTAAGATATAATAGTAAGTATGTGATCATTTAATGCGATAAACTCTCTCTCTGTTTGTTAGAAGCTGTGTTGTGGACATATGGAAAGATTAGAACAAAATGATTGTATGGAACTATTTTATTATTTGTCACTTTATTACTAGTATACTCTTCTGTCCGTGTCGGGATCCTGCAGAAATGATTGGTCAGTAGTTGAGCTGTTGACAGGTTTTGATCTGATCCTCTGAAGTTAACCTGCCCCGGAGCAGATCTGTGATGTGATATGCGAGTGGAGGGAAGTAGAAAACACTCTAATTTTCATGTGTGTATAGAGGTGATAGTCTTTTCAGTTGTGTCTACAATTTGGATTTGGTACAGGGAGAACAGTGAACTAATGTTACACACCTCTTCCTGCTGATGGGTTGTGTTGGACTACATGTGTTGTGATATTTTCATCTCTGAAAGTGTCTTTGTGTGTTTGTTTGTGTGTGTATGTGTGTATGCAGCTGGAAGGTCTGGTCTGTCATCACCCTGTCAGCTCTTCTCTCCACACCTCACATCTTTCTCCCAAAATTTTCTCTGTCATATCCACTGGCTTCAGCACGTAGAGGACAGAATATCCAAAACCTCCACCATACCTCATATTAAACCTTTAAATCGGTCACTTAAATGGATTTCTGAACCACTGAGAAAAATTGAATTTCCCAGTGGGTCACACAAACTATGTTTTTGCCTTTGACATTTATATTTTTTAAGCATTTAGCTGATCCATTGATCCAATATGACTAACAGTGAGTAAGCAGGTTCAGGCATCCAGTGTGGCTCAGGGACACTGATAGATAAGGGATAATTTATGGACACACTGTGATCAAACCTGTGACATTTTTGGTTACAGAGGTCCCTGCTAGACCTCTTAGAAACTTTCAAAGTAGATTTGAAATTACTTAAAATTTTCAGCTTTGCTTAAATTTGGGTTTAAAGCAATGATCAGTTCCTTAACTTTTGGAAATGACTAGAACAGTTTTTTTCTGAGACTCCCAATGGCTGTGACTTTTAGTGATGATATTTATGTTTTCACTGAAAGCATCACATTTCCATACAGTCAGAGCAAGTAAAAGTTGGCATCTTGGTCATAGCTCAGTTATGAAATCCTACTGCACCACAGAGTCTCTCTCCTGATGGCCTGCTGACAGTAGCGTCAGTCAGACTCCAGAGCTGAGAGTATTGGAGTGAGTCCGGTGTCGCTCTGCCCATTTCTACCTCCATTACAGTTAGTTTTGTGGTTCAGGCATTTTAAGGTGAGACTTGGTCATAAAGTTTACAGCCTACCACTGTGTACACTCTGAGGCTGCTTAAAAAACGATAATGACTTGACTCACATTCAGTGTGAGTGAATCATCTCAGCGTCTTCTCGATGGATGCATCGACTCATCAACTTTTAGGGGTCAGACTTTTGTGACCTGCCTGAACTGTAAAGGTAATTGAGCTTGCAAATTAGAGACACATCTAGTATTTCACCAACCAGAGTATCAACAGCATCACGGAGTACATGTAGATGTAGACATTCTTCGAGTGGCTTTTATCATCTGCCACCATTATGCAGCACCTTGAGCGTCCAGTTTTAGTGGGAAAAACTGAAACTACGTTAGTATTTTTTAAAGGAAAAGAAAAATTGAAGGAATCAGTGAACAAATGTAAAACTTACCGCCAAGCAGTGAGTGGAAAGCAATCTTGCACTGTATTATGAGCTGGACAGAAAACAAGAAAACAGAAGTGCATGAGCTCCCGGTCAGAGACATGAGATGAATGAAATATTTCATACATTTCATGAGAGTATTAAAAATATATTTGACTGTATTTATCATACTTTTGGTATTGTTTAGCTTAGTGCATTGTGGTTCTGTGGTTCTTCTTCACTGATGTCAGCTACTTCCTTGGCTGTTGAGAGACATTTCATAATGGAGCTTTAAATATTGGAATCAGACTGATTTGATTTACCAACATATTAATTTGTTGGTAAGACATACTGACAGCTACACAGTGCCCACTTGCAATTTTGTATTGTGGAGCTACGAGAGTGTCGGCGTCCATTCTGAACCATAATTGATTTAGATTTTATAATTGAACACATATCCAAGCAATTAATAATCACTGATAGAAACTTCTGTTGGCCTGTTGGATTGCTTTGGTTTCACTGACAGAGACTTCAGACTGCTGTCAAGCCTTAGGTGTGTGTATGTGTGTACACATGTGTGTGCCGAAGGAGACAGTGAAGTGGAAGTTGGTGTCTGTGTTTGTAACTGCCTGTATTTGCTTGTTCATGTGTGAGTGAGTGTGTCCATTTGTGCCACTGCAGGGCTGCATGTTTGTGTGTGTGTGTGTGTGTATGTGTGTGCGCGTGTGTGTATGTGCATGTGTGGTGTCTCTGTTCCAGTTCAACTCTGTCTGCGTTCACTGTGGCAGCTTACCTGTCTACTGAAGCATAGACACACAGAGAGAAAACAGAGATCAGTATTTATTTTCCTTTCATGCCAATTATATTTGGACACTTGGATGCTGCTGCTCATGTAACATTAATGCAATGAAGCCTTAAGAAATCAACTGAGGGAGGGGAAGGAGAATGAGAAACATGGAGAGAGAGAAAAAGGGATAGAACTGATAGTGGGTTGTATTGGAGAGATCAGTCCTGTCTCCTAGAAATTATGTTTACATACAACAGGAGAGGAAATATAATTGCAACCAGAATATATTTTCTGCCAATGTAATGAGGATATGTTGTGATTCTATGCATTTGGCATGTAGGCACTCAATGTAGTGATAAAATGTTCACAGACAACAATTTGTTCCTCAATAAACTGAGCTATCACTGGAATTTAAGGTGCTGTATTCTTTTGGAGAGAGGGAAGGACAGAGGAGTCGAGGAGAAGAGTAGACCATTACAGGAGTGACCAAGACAACAAAAGATGACAAATTTCAAGAGGCAGGGGGTAGAGAGGCTTTAGAGGGTGGACAAGAAGCAAGAGGACGGTGGAGAAGAGTAGAGGGAAGACTTAAAGAGAGAGAGAGTAATATCCCAGTGTGTCAGATAATCAGCATCCAATCCCATTTCATCTGGACTTCAAAGGTCCAGAGCAGCAGGGAATCAGACTTCAGCTGAAAGGAGGTGGTCACCTCCACCCGAATCTGACCACTGTCGACTACTTTTTTACATTATAGTCATTTTAGCTGCAGCTCTTATCCACAGTACCTTACCACTACTCTCCACTACAGCTATTAGCCACAGCAGGAACTGTTTCCTTTGAAATCAATCAAAGCTGCTCTGCTGTGACCAGTGGAAGCATGATCAAATAATTACACGGGTTTAGTTCTCATTGGTCAATATCTTCCTACATTTAAATGATCAGAAAAGCAGTTGAAACTGGTTGATTCCTGGTGTAATCAGACATGACGTTAAATACAGTAACATTAAATTAAACAGAAATAAAAATAAGCAGCTGAAATGTGTTTCCGCCACAGGGTGGCTGGAATCAGTCTTAGAGATCGGGTAAGGGGCTCCCATATCTGGGGGGATCTCAGTGTAGAACTGCTGTTCCTTTGTGTCAGAGGAGCCAGTTGAGGTAGCTCGGGCATCTGATGAGGATGCCTCCGGGTGCCCTCCACTGGAGGTCATCTGGGCACATGCAACCGGTAGGAAACCCCAGGATAGACCCAGAACAGGTTGGAGAGATTATATGTCTCATCTGGCCTGGGAATGCCTTGGGATCCCCCAGGAGGAGCTGGAAAACATCACTGGGGAGAGGGGTGTCTGGGTTACCTTGTTTGACCTGCTGCAACTCACGGTAACCCTATCTTGGATAGGTGGAGGAATATGGATGGATGGATAAAAGTAATTGTAGTGTTGTTATCCTGCTGGATCTGCTCCAGCTGCTCTTTGAAACTGAAATTGATTTGCACCTAGACAGTTCATAGACGACAGCATAACGATGACATGGAGACTTACACAGTGAACGTCAAAGGTCTGATTTCTAAAAACTTTTCTGATAAACTTAATTGACCATACCAGCTGTGTGCCATACCATTGGTTGAAGATGAAGAGGAAAATCTACCTAATTGGAAATGGTTGGCAGTACTGTAGTTTCCTGATCTATTCAGGGGGATTTTTATTAACATGGGGTAAAATGTACTTATAAAACATATAAAATAAAAATTAAATCCTTTTCTCTATTAAAATCTTGGTTCTGTCAGCGGTCAATTGAGGCAGAGGCCCTGGCCACTATTAGAGGACTCACGATATGTGGTATAATTTGTAGATCATGAGCTACAACCACCTATACAGCCCTTTAAAATTTAGATTTGTAATTTCCATTCTGTGCTCTCTAATGAAATGCAATTAAATTTTCAGCACCTCACTGCTGTAACTTGACCTTTAACCAAAATTACTGTCATAAAACAACAAACAACAGGCAGGATTTTACAGGACAAAACTACCTACTGTGTTTTAACACACAGTCAAATTCGCCACTCTGTTCTGTTATGTGGAGCCCAGGGAGTCTCACACAGCATGTCACTACCTTTTCATCATTTGATTTCATACTTTTCCTTTTGAGGTGAGGTGTTTAATAGTGACTCATGTGTGTTAAGTGTGTTTGCTATACCTGCACATTTTGCATTTCTTTTCTTTTCCTCTGCTCTCTTCTCCTCTGTCTCCTTCCCATGTGCAAATACAATCAAACAAAAAACCCAGAACTTTGGCAAGGATGTGATTTTATAGGCCAAGGGAAACAAATCACACATTTTACATACTCTGTATTTGATCATTTGAATCTAAAGTCTGTTTGCATTTTATTTAAGTAGTATATCTTCCCTTATATAAATGCAGATTTTGTCTATTTTTCTTTTTTGAGGGGTTAGGGATGCTAAGATGATAAACACAACTTGAGTTTCCATTTTTCTGTAAAGTGGCAAACTGAAACTGCATTGTAATTTGTTAAAATTCACTGCTACAGACCACAGTAGTTGGTAGTGTTATTTTTAGCAAAGCCTTACTCGTAGACCAGGCCCAGCCTTCGAACACTCAGCCCCTTGCTGCTGAAGATTCGGGGCCTAAAACCTCTTTGCTCATTTTACAGTGGAAATCTATCTACCCTGTGGACATTAATGCAGTTTATCACAGGAGAAAGACAACGCTTTCTCTGTATCTATCTGCCTCTTTCTCTCTTTTCAAGACACCTTATCTGAATCATGAACCTGTCCCAGGAATGAGAGAGCTGTAAACACAGGAAAAGGGGAGACATGCTTTATAACCCTAGTCTCTGTGTGAGAAACTCTTTCTGATGGGATCATTCATCCTGTGCAAGAAAGCATAATAAAAAGACAAAGACAGAGGCAAAGACAGTTGATTAAAATCATCTTTCTTTACTTTTGCTCTATCCTGAGACACACAAGTTCTGCTCTATAAATGGATAAAGTTTTCATGATCGGTCTTCACAAAAGTATCAGATTTGTTGATTGTCTTTACAGAGCACAGAGTATTAAAAATAATGTCAGTATTAGATCGAACTCCAGGGTATTACCAGTATTCTCTGAGATACGTCTCGATTCAAGAAGTAGACCGCTTGGCAGAAATAATACATCTTTTTTTGTTTTGTTCTGGAAACACAAAAGAGGAGCAACATAAAGAAACCGCCAAAATGTAAAAAATGAACTAAGAGAATATTTCTTAGCAACCTTGTCCCATTTGATTTTAAACTATTAGGCCAACACAGGATTTTGAGGCAAAATGTTATCACCACTTTTCTTAAACCTGCAGTACAGAACTTTTATCTTTCCCTTTTGGCAGCAAGAGCAATTACACAAACACTGTTGAAATGTGCTCTTAACTTTTTTATCTTCAACGTCACTTTCTTTTTTTGACTGCAATCCTTCCTCTGAACACCAGGTTTCTTCTTTATCTGGAGTAGTTTTACTTGCCTCATATGTTTTTCCACCATAGGCTCCACCATACTCCCAGTTGCTATAGCCTATTCTGTCTTGCTATGATTGCTCTCCAGCTTTGGCAAACCAGTCATTGCTAGTTGACATAATTATACAGAGAGATTTACCTAGTGCTGATGGATTAAATTAATATTGTATGAATTTGTTTGGACAAGGGCTTGACTGTAGCAGACATTCATTTATATGTTAAAGTCCTGCACTCCAGCTTTACTGTCTGGATATATACCTGTATAAACATCCCCCGCGGCTGGTGTTGTAGGTGTGATGAAACATTTTAAAGTCTACAACAACAGTCCAGTGGGTAATTTGTTAGTGTTTTTGTGTGAGCAGCAGGCAATGAAATTCTGTGTTATATTTATTTTTGCTATTATTGTCTGCATGTGTAGAGATGGCAGCTTCTGATGTTTTCAGGGTATTGTAGTCCTTTGGTTCTCTGGTACACTCTTCCTCCCACCTGTCCCTTTTTTTTTAAAATGTTTTCCCGTACTTCATAGAAATATTTTTATTGTTTCTCATTGGTCAGACAGTCATATAAAATGGTGACTGCTGAGTGAAAACCTGATACAGAAAAGGATGAATAAAGTGAGAAGTTTGATACAGAAATTACAGAGCAGCATGTGGATTCTGTGTTGAGATAGGTCTATAAAGCTTTAAAGCTTTTTATATGCCATACCAGGCCACTGTGATATGTGGAGTCATGGTGTGATTTCCGATGAAACGACCTCAATTATCATTAAATTCTCCTGCTGCCATTTATCAGACAATAGGTGAGGGAGAACTTGCAGGAGTGTGTGTGTGTGTGTGTGTGTGTGTCTGTGTGTGTATGCGTGCATTTGATGGTCCCTTTTCAGAGAGGAAGTCGATAAAAAGCGATTCTTTACCCCCAGCCTGCCTCTCATCTTTTCTGTCTTCTCTATTTTTCAGTCTTTTCTCAATCATCTCTCTCTCTGTTTGAACTGGTCAATAAACTACTTCATAGACTCAAATAATTTCCATCTCTTCCTCTTTCTACTTTGTATCTGTGTTTCTTCAACTTTTATCCTGCTTATTTCTTCTTCTTTTCACTCCCTTTTGTCTGTTTTCCTCCCAGTTTTCTTGTTTTTCTGTCCTAACATCGATTGGAACTTTATGTCAGAAAAACATGTCAAATCTATCCTGCGATCCTCTGTATTGGACTAGTACAGTATTGTAATATTGTATTAAGCCAAACTTGTGATGATGGTACATTCTGAAAAATGCATCTCACCACCTTACTTTGGCATTTAAAAAATAGCTGCATTTTAAATCAGGGTACATACAGTATGTGTCCCTTACACACCCAGATGTGTCTTGTTGGGTGATTTCTTTCTTTGTATCTGTTCTTTCATGGTCTGTCTCAAGCATAAATTCAGTATCACAGCACCACAGATAACACTGAATGTAGTGGTTTTGCAGTATGTGATTAATTCTCTGTTGTAGAGCTTACAAAAATGCACAGTTCCAGGGCATCCACTGACTTATTTTCAGGTTGCTTTATTTAGTTAATGAGGTTGATATTGATGACAGAAGTTTCCCTGTTACTGCAGTAAGGGGAATCCAGTTAATGGAAATCCATGAGGACTGAACTCTCAGTTGTTGTACACAACTGTTGGTAGACACGTAAACACAAGTAGACAGACACAAGCACTTGCTACAGAGATTTAGGCACTGTCTGCAAAGATATGAACAAACTCAAACACACACACACACACACACACACACACACTTACACAAGATGTTATCATCAGGCTGCTGTGCCCTTTGTCATAATGCCATGTTGGATCATCTGCATCATCTGTACATGAGGTGAAATAGGCAAGTGGACCGCTGTGTGTGTATTTATACCTACTTGTAAGGCTCCACAAGTAAAACTGCTCCACCTGAAGAGCATATTTTCCAAGGTCAGGCTTGTGGATTTCAGTGTGGAGGCTGGTAATGACTGCTGTCTCCACTAAAATGATGCCACTGGTTTTTCAGTGCACCATAAAAGTATGTTTACATTCATCAGAAATTGCAGTAGCATTGCAGTGTTGTTATAGTGCCACAGAATGTCTCAGGGAGCTGGTATTAGAGAGGATTTTAAGAATACAGAGGTGGAGTCCTACTTCTCCCAGTGCAAGCTCACTACTCCCTGGAAATTTTTAATTAGAGGCTACAAAAAGAATATATGACCCTTATGTCCTCAACAATAGCTACTGTTAGAGAGAAGGTTGGAGTTGATGGTTGGGCATACAAAGAGAGTCAGACTTTGACTGCAACCCCATCTCCTGATAGTCAGCACTGATTCATAGTAACAGAAAACAAAAACAGAAATGTGTGGAACAAATTGTTTTAGGAATGTTGGTGGTGTCAGACTTGATATTTTACAATTTGTTAGATGTCTGTTTTTAGATTGATAGTTCTTTTGCTATTTGGTAGGTTCGAGTATCTTTGATGTTGTTCATATTTTAGCAGTGTTATCGCATCATATTGTTCACCAGTTGGATTATTGTTTGGATGATTTTGTGTCCATTTTGGGGTTAGGGTTAGGGCTAGAGATGACCCTTATTTTGGAGAATGTGTTTATTTTAATTGATACAAACATCAAACATATAAACCTAAATGAAGAAAGTAAATGTGAATGATAGAGGTTTCAGAGTGAAAGCAAAATTAGAGACCAATTATTATGTGACCAATGCCTTGCTTAAGGAAAAAAAAAAAGATGCCCAAGAATGTGTGTGTGTGTTAATTTGTGTGTTTGTCCTGAATAGCAGTGGACAGCAGCCTTCAACGGCAGCAGCAGGCAGATTCCAGTGGCATCCACGCATGAGTACACAGCTGCAGGGAGGACACGCACGTAAATACACTCACAAACACACACACATACAGATTCAGACACATGCAGGGATGCATACAGATGACTTGCATTTGTATAAAAAAAACATTCATACACCCCCACACACACACTCATTCAGTCACAACCAAGTAGATTACAAGTATACACAAAAATGATCATGCGAGTCCACATACGCAGACATGCACACACATACACAGGCCCACCCTTATGGTCGACTCTGTGTTGTAATATGTGATGACATTAACAAACAGCGGCATGACAGAGACAGAAAAAGCAAGGAGAGAGGGAGAGAGAGAAGAGAGTGAGAGAGAGGATAGAAAGCAAAGGATAACCACTATACTGTGACAGGAAAGATACATCACGCACTATAGCATCGATGAACAGAAAGGAGAAACAGAAAATGACCAGAGAGATATGGTCCAGAGCAGGAGGAGAGAGAAGAGGGATGTGGTTCTGATATAAATAGAGAAGGAAGGGAGACAGTGAACACAGGAGAAACAGGTAGGAGAGGATGGACAGAGAGAGGAGACACGTTTTCAGTAATTGGACAGCACAGCATTCTGTAGTTGTTAGTCCAGACACTGCCTCTAATAGAGATTGGGGGGGTTTCAAATCTTTCTTGGAAGGCGCCCTTGAGCAGTACTTAAACAGTGAAGTCTTAACCGACATCATGGATTCTGGATGTGATAATGTTGCATCTTGTTAGAATGTAGTAAAATCCCTCTGAGAGGGGACTGCCAATGTCAGTTAAGCTTTTAATATGACACATTGTCAGATAAGAGGGATGTATTTTAAGCTGCTAACTGTATGGATGATAGTGGGCTAATATTAGCGTTCAGCTCAAAGTGCAGTAAGTATAAATGAATGAAAATTGAGTGAAGTTGGATAATGTAAGGCTGAGTCTGAGATTTTCCAAGTGGTCCACTATTTTATGCAAACTCAGGCTGACTGTTACTGACTACACCTGTGTTTGCTAGTATGCTAAATCTTACATACTAAATGTATGAATGTCAGCATCCTAACTTGATAGGCTAATATTAGCATGTTATCTTAAAGAGCAGTTCAGCCTGATACGTGTATATCCAGATACCGGTTTAAGCAGAGCTACTGACTGACAAAGTACAGCTTAGAGGTGATCAAAGTCTGAGCTGAGCTTCGTGAGCTGAGTCTATGATATCCTGAAATGGTCCTAGTACAGAGAGTAAACTATGAATGTATTAAGAGAGCTGTTCCATGCTTTAAGATTGCACTCTATTTCTCTCCAAGCGAATATGCTCAAAGTGTTTTTCAGGCCTCTGCATTTGTTGGCCCATTGAGCGTGCACATTAGAGGCTTCCTTTTGCTTTGCCAAGTGACTTCCTGCACACACCTGATCGACATGAAAATGATAGAGCTCTTAGACTTTTCAAGGTTTGTTGGACCTAATCGCTCAAATACTGATACAGAAAGTCAATTTGAGTTGTGGGGCAGCATCCAATTTTCTTACTACATCCATGGATGAAACCTTTTGATTTATACAACAACATGACTGTTCCTCTGGGGCCACCCCAGGCCAAACTTTATATTTTTTCCTCCACCAGTGGTAAAGATATATAATATAGATATATTAAGAATAGCAAAGTCATCTCTCCTCTTGTCGTACACCTGTCGACACAACTAATGTGTCTTCGGGTATGTAATAGCCCTCACTGAAATTTTTGGAGTTGTTTTCATTCAGCGTACATGTACATTTTATTACACTTTGAGTTTGTTACATGAAATCTGTGAGCTCAGAGTCTCAAACAGCTATAACTTGATTGTATTACATTTTAGCAGGTGTTACATTATGTGGCAATTATGACATTATCAGAGTGAAGAGAATGACTTGCACTGGGAAAGAGAAAACACACACACAGACGATCTAACCCTTATCTTGTTATTTGCGATGTACTTGTACTTCCTTGCTTTTATCTTTTGTTTTTTGTTGTTTTTTTATCTGTATTTGTCGTTCTCTGATCTCCGTAAAGCACTTTCTGACAAACCTGTTTGATAAAAGCACTTTAGGAATAAATTGGACTTGGCTTGCTAGAAGAGAACAAGGGAACGGGAGAGAGCCAGAGACAGAGAGGCAGATCAAGAGGAGAACTGAAGGAGGAGAGATAAAACCATGGATCAGATGAACAGGAGGGGAACAATGAGGGGAGAGAGGAAGTAGAGAGAGGAAATGATAACTTTTTAGAAGGAGCAACAAGTGGTCTTTTTCTTCACAAATGCCATTTGTGTACCAATGAGTTCTTAGTTAGATAAGGTGAATCTTCTTTAACGTTCAAGTTGAATCTCAAACAAAGTATTAAGCATAAGGGTTTATTTTTCAAAATACACAATGCCATATACTCTGTGAAATTATACTGGCTTACTAAAGATGATCAGTTTCTGCTATTTCATTTGAATGTCTAAATCTCAGTTTTGAAAATGGTAGTGTCCACATGCAGCACTGGAGCTGCACAGAACTGACTCCTATACGTCTTAATGCTTACAGTTTAATGTCTTCCTCTAATGACATGAGATGGAAACCACAGGCTGCTTTAATTGCACTGCTTAGAAAAACAGTGGTAATGTGGCTCCACCCACAACAGTTTAACTTAAAATATAAAACAGGCTTAACCTACAGAGCAGCTCAGCCTCTCAGAAAACATTTGTAGTCCTGAACTCCAGTCTGTAGCCCTTAATGTAACAGTCCAAATGCTCCAGTGGAGCTGATCAGTGACAGTAGGAGACTGCGGCAGGACCAGTCAGCTCCCAGGTGTCAGTGCTGTGTGAATGTGAAACTGGATGGTGCAAGAAAAAAACAAGCAAGCATCCTGCAGCCAGTTTTCCCTTGATATAATGTGTTTTTTTAATTAAGGGAGAATTGGGGAGAAAATAAGAGGAAAAACTTCATTAAGAGTCCTCTGAGAGTTTTACTTTGATGTCAGAAATCGTTTTGTTAAAGTCTGAGCAGCAGTGTTCAGCTGCTGGATATCTCAGTTTTGAAAGGAAATCTTTTAAACACAGACGAGGCAGAAAATGATGCAACTGTGTGTATATATGTGTGTCCACATGAGGTAGAGTTTGTTAGGTTACAGAGATGTGAGCAGCATATACAGCATATGTCTGTCTGTGTTTACAAAAGAAGGAACAGAGCCACACCAGCTGAGTGTGTCTCGAAGAATGAGTGTGTGACAGCAAGATAGATCCATAGACAAAGAAGTGACATGAATGACCCCTCATAAACGTTATAGCCAGCAGAGAGGCAACCTTCATGCTCTGTCCTCTTCACTGTCTCTCTGTCTCTCTCTCTCTCTACACACACATACACACACACACACACATAGACACGCCTGGTCTCACACAGCTAATTAAGAACCAGTGATCGGCCTGTTTTGTTCTTGCTAATGCGTATTTTTATTGCCGTCCTCTTCCAAATCACATGCCTGGGCAATTTATTAGCACTTTAACCACAACCACAGAGCCCATACATTGTGATTAAAGTCCCCGGCAAATAAAGCACGTCCAGAGATCACACTTACGTTAATAAATCACAAGTTGAGACTCTCAGCTCATGACAGTATCATTCTTCTTCTCATCAAAGCTGAGGAATTCCATAGTAGGAGGACAGAAACAAGACTGAAGAGTACTTTACTTTATGGAAATCACATGTTACTGACCTGCTGACAATAATGATTATGTAATATATGGAAAATGCATTTAGATATAAGGACTCGACAGTGTATTTTATGGTACATGTTGTGCAAGGATTGTGATTAGGACTGGATCTTCTTTGATTCTTTTTGATAATAATGCTGACATGATACTTGAGATACATGATACATGATACTTTGTAATGATAACGAAATAATAAGTTCATTTCAGGAATGTAATAGAAGAACTTCACCTAAATTAAACTGTCCTTGAAAATGTAAAATAATGAGTTAGATCAAGATCTGCCTGATCAAAGAATAAGTAAACAAGACTATGAATATAAACAGACATTTCGATATCAGTCTGTGACACATTTCAGTTGGTATGAAAAAATGTGGATGTTCAAATCCCAGCCAATTGTGATCATCTGTTTACAGTCTTATTTCAGACATTAAATGTGAGGGAGAAAATAGAAAATATCTGAAGTGTCATACTTTGTATTTGTGTCATTTTCTGCTGATGTTCCGTTTCCTGGTACAGAGCTCAGAGATAAACCCTATGTCATTACTCAAAATTCACCACTCACCATATGAGTTCATCCTCAAGTGTTGGCGCTTAAAGAAAAAAAAAGCTTCACTTTATGCCAGCAGTCATTTTATAACAACTCGTTGTTGGTGGTGGTGGTTATCTCGTACTGGAACAGCATCCTTCTTAAGCTCTTCCTGTCAGTGGGGACAGTTAAGTCAATATAAAGCCTGGACAGTTTGTCACTATCTGCCAAAACTGTCATCAGTAAACAAGTTTGTGTGTTCTCACAGGGAACCTGGCTGCTTTCTTATGTCACTGTTGTCATCTTTGAAATGTGAAGTCAGGTTTTGTGCTTGACATTTGTCCAGAGAATGTGGTGTTTCTGTTCTTGCTTGTTTTTATCACTTCATATTCTCTTCTGCTGTTATCTGCTTTTAATAAGTCAGGTGAGCTTTATTGTAAGAGTGCCTTTATTAATACATTGGTTTGCATCTTAGGATAAGGACATGACAGAGGGAGGGGAGAGAATGATCAAATGAGACAGAATAATTTTAAGTGGAGAAGACAACACTTGCTATAACAACAGTTTATTTAAACCTCATCTGAAGATTTTTAGTTTTAACAGCAGTTAATTCCAGTCCTTTTTTAATCATCTTCAGCACTAGCTTTATAGTTTACTTTAAAATGTTCCAAATTGAGGGTTTCTGCATGCCAGAATTTAAGGTTTATTATTACATTTGATATTTGGACACCTGATTTATTCAAAGCATATCTAGAGAGTAACAGTTTTCTTTTTCACCACTTAAAGTGTCGGCTTTGCAGGACTCCCCTTAAGGCATATTAACACGAATGATTAATCTGGAGGATTAGGTTGCAGCCTTTTTCCAGGAAACTGTTTATATATGCAGATTGTGTTTTAGTGTGAATTGTCCCTACTGGGCCTCTGTCTCCAGCCCATATGTTTCATCATCTGCTCCTCCATTGGTGTCAGATGAAACCATTAGCATATAGAATCATTAGCACTGGACTCTCTGCCCTTAAAGTGATGTTTTAGTTTTGCAGGATGTGCAGTATTGCTTTCAGTTCATTTTTATCACCATTGGTCATCCAAAGATGATGTTTTCTGACTAATGCTGATCATGTTAAAAGCACATAACCATCAACATTAATCTGTTATTATTTGAAAGAGAAGTAAACATCACAATTCCATCCTCATAATAAGAGAGATGTATGAAGCCTGTTGCTGAATGGCTGTGGAATCTCGATGAGGAAATTAATGAGTGATGCCTTGAGCAGTGCTTTAATTTGACTCCAGTGGACTGCTGTTAGTGTAGGAAATAAAGCTACTGTAATTCTGTGTTTTGATTAGAAAAGACATTGATGGAAAACTGTGACTAAGTACTTAATCTCAAAATTTACATGACCAGTGTTGCTGTGTTTCAGACCGGCTTTAGTCCAGCTCTGGAACAAGTTGTTAGTTTTGTTACTCTAAATGCTTTCTCTATGTACTATAAATGCTGTAGCACAAAAATTCAACTTTTTCTAAGTGTTTGAAAAGTTGCTCACATAGCACAACCACTCCTTAACATCTGGATTGTTCTCTGGAGCTGGTGGGGGCCAGTGGGTCGAGCTGGGATGGAATTTGGAACATCTGTTCACATCCGCAAGGCTTGCTAGTGATGTCTTGCTGTGCAGAGTGTCTTGACAGTATGTTACAGCCAAGCCCAGAAAAATGATCATCCCTAAAGCTGTTTTTGTATCTAGATGGCTGGAATTTTAGCTTAAGTCCCCAGTTGTGTATTTTTGCTGCTAATTTTACACAGAGGAAAACCTGGCAACCCTGTCACATGGACTTTACTCTGAGGTAAAGATAAAGAAAACATCAGCAGTGTTAGAGCCATTATGCACAATGCATCATGCTGTCACTCAAAATGAACCTCTGTCAAACTCTGAGTCTAATTGTTTTGGTTTGGATCCAAGTGGGACTGCTGTGTTGTCATGAGCCCAAATGGACTGAGCTGAAGGTGAAAAAACACTGGAGGATTTCAAACAACTGCTTTAACAAGCATGGAAACAAGAAATGAAATGCTCTCAGCAAAGACAAGACTGAAATTGTGAACACAGCAACTAGGGACATGAGGCAATTTCCCACAGATGTAGCAATTTTTGTAGGGGTAAAAAACTGATTTGAGGCATCATGTCATTCATGCATGTTATTTCAAACAATATGATTGGGATGCTGATCTGCAGTAGTAACATGAGCCAAAATCTGGAGCCACAATTTTTAAAAATATGACAGTTTTTATGGTCTCTGTTCTTTTACAGCAGCTTCCTACTGCCACATAAACATGTTTTGGATATGGACAGGGACTAATGAATAAACTTGATTGCTTTTTCATTATCTTTATTTCCTCCAGAACATTTAAGAAAGAAACAGAATCAAACATTTCAGCTTTTGGCATGTAAGTGACCTGAGTTAAAGATTTTCAGTTATAACATAAAATGTCAAATATTGGTTACATCCATTCAAAATATTTGGTGAATTAGCTGCTTAGGTGCTGCCTTGGTAGGAAGGTTCCATCTTTTCGTCCTTTCAGTTTTTCTGCTCTGTGAAGACTTTGCTATCATGTTGTAATAAAAGAATTGCTCTGCCCATTTTCAGGTTAGGAGTTTAGTTCAATCATTTACCATTCAATTAATCATTTTCCAATTAACTCTTTGTGTCCAAATAAACTTAACTTACCTTGAATTTTTCCTTTAATTGGCCTTACATCACTTTATAAAAGTAAAGTAACATAGATTCAACTGAAAGAATAAAATAACAATAAAATGAAATAAAATTATGTTCTGATCAGACAAAGACTTGAACTGAAAAAACAAATGGCATTCTCCTCAAGGGAATGGAAAGGAACTGGACTTGTAGACAATCTACTGGCACCACTTCTTAAACCCCCGCCAGTTTCTTAGACTTAATTCATCTTAGTTAAATAAGTGATAACAAACTTTAGTGTATCCATCTGCAACTTAACGGATGTAGTGAAGGCACCCTGGGCCATCCAAAGCCAGACAGCATCAATGTTTCCTCTCTGCTGCATTCTCCACTGTTGTTAGAGCGAATTGATGTAAACTGACACACACATACTTTGCTTTCACGCGTAGACAAGAAGCGCACAGATGGGCTTGGTATAAATTTGCAGAGACTTGTATTGCACACAAGTGTACTTCTAACATACAACACACTGAAAACATACACACACTATGAGATATACAGGTATAGTCGACAAATGCATACACACATTCTGAGCTGCCATAAATACATGCACACACACACACACACACACACACACACACAGGTAGCTCAAAACACATTAAAAACACACTTTAACAATGCACACACACAGATGCACAAACCATGTACACACAGTATAAATAATGTGCCTGAACACATGCACAAAACATACATAAAACATGCACAAAATGCGCCTACATTCACACTACACCTTTATACTCATGCATACGCATCTGGATGCACACACACACCCTCTCACTGTGTTTGTTGATTGGCATTGGCTCCTGCATCGATGACAGCCACCGCCGTATCATTTGCATAAAGCACAAGGGCGATGCACCTTTCTCTTTCTCTGCTCCACAGGAGGATGATTGGCAGCGGCTCGTGCGCAGCCAGACGCTGAAATACGACTCTGCTATAACTGAATTCAAAAGGGCCGCCGGCCCTGATGGCTCTGAGGGCTACAAAGCTGCACTCAATTTCACCTTTTGCTTAGATCTAATTTTTTTGACTGACATTTCTGAATGTGACCCGTATCTGATGTCAGTTTGATGGATGCATCCTGAGATGACTAACTAACTAACAAACAGCAAAAGTCAATGCATTTGGACCTCTGTTACAGAAACAACTGCATTTACAGTCCAGTATGTTATAGCAACACAGCTAACATGTTAAAACTGTCTTCCGTGCACCTGTCTCACAATTTTGCCTTGTCTCACATTAAAACATACTCTATCTGGAATGATGTGTTGACCAAGGTGATGCATTCCCACATGATGTTTCATTGTTTTGCAGCAATTTTTTTCCAGATGACCCAGCATTTTTTTTGGCAGGGTCCTATGCGTCAGGACCTCTGCTATGCCAACACAGTGATCAGATTAAAATTGAATAGGGGGTTGTGGTTTTTCACATAGTGTTTAAAGTATGTTTTTTTAAACATGTCACTTGAAGGAATATTGAGGAAGAGCAGTCGTGGAAAGTGTCTGAAGTGGGATTGTGACAAATGCGAAGCAAAGAATATGCAGAGCACTTGGAGGTCTGCCCACTTTCACACCTGTCCACATTATTGCATTGTCAATTTTGGCAGTCTACAAAAATTTTGGTAACACAGACCCAACCTTTGAATGTCAAAAAGAGGCATTTTACCACTTTAATTATGTATGAAATGTGCATCTGAGGAGGCTTTTTTCAGATTCAGAATTGTTGTTAAAAAAGAAATGAATAGATCAATATGCTGTACCTTTCTTTTTGTTTTAAAAAGCACTTGTATGCTTGAAAATTGGCAGCGTCATCGTAGAGAATAACAGCTCTATTAACTAAGTCTCAGCAGTTACACTGTTCTCCAGTACTGACACACACAGTGTACAGTACAGTGTAGCTGATAAGTTTTCAGTTAGGAAGTTTGGTATGTCTGGTAACTAGGAAGTCACTTCACACAGCTGCATTTCATTAGGTATTTGATACCCAAAAGAGGAACTTAGGAAAAAACTCTGTAATTCAAATGACCTTGTAGTCTGTTCTTTTCTCCTAGATTGAAAAAGTAAGATGATCATGATTTGTTTCTGTTTCTGTTGTTTAACAAAAAGAAATGAGATAATGCAAATTAACCACATAGAGGTGGACAGTGCTCATGCAGATGTGTTAAGGGGGATTTAACAGTGTAGGTAACTAAATATTAGAAATTATAGATATTAATAAAACTTTTTCACTGTCACTAAAAACATGACTTTTTCTCTCCTAAGTCTTGAGCTGTAATCCCACCTCACAGCCCATTTCATCTCTGCCTTCCTGTCTCAATGCTCTGCTGCCTGAGCAATAAGAAAAAAGAGAAAACAATAATCCAATAAACTGAAAAAAATCACATACTAATACATTTAAAATTGACTGAAACAGTGTGAAAGTGCATTTATATATTTATTTCTTAATATTACATCACTTCTCTGAGCCCCGCGGGCGGCTTGATTAGCATAATAATTAAGCCAGAGCTGTAATGCACTGTTTGTTCCTATATTGCTGCGCACTGCAGTAGGTTTTGAAGTTTCACCCCCTCCACACACAGCTCACCCTCCCTTATCCAAGAAATTACCATGCACTGAGACAATGGGAGTGAATTAACAGAGAGCTAATTTCTCCTGGACTCCTGTATGTGTGGCTGATTGTCAGCAGTGCACAAGTACACCTCTGAGACTTCTGCTTGTGTGTGTGTGTTTGAGTGTCTGTGTGTGCACCTCTCTTCACTTTCTCATTACACGCAGTGATTGACTCAGACAGAGAGAGAGAGTGGATAGTGCAAGATAGAGGAAGAGTGGTTGTGGGTTGGGGGGGTGGGGGGCAGATTGGGAAAACTTTCATTATGAAATTGAGAATGAGGATTCAATCAGCCCTCATTTAAAAACTAATGTTACTCTTCTCCTCTCTCGCCCACTCTCTCTCTCCTTCCCTATCAGGGGTGTTTGTGTGGATTGACATGATTTATAGTGCACTGCAATGAGAGCATAATGATGTTCTCAGTAATGAATTGATTAGCATTTAAATAGCTGGGATGGTGCAGAGCAGCAGAGACATGGATTGTTAGGGGTTAAAGTTCAGATTGTATTTGATCTGACTCATACAGGGAAGGAGGCTGGTGCACAGTCTTCTGCTTTTGACAGCAGGAATCATGGGATTCTTATTTCTGGTTGCATGTAATTTTGGTAATGTAGAACACGCAAAGGTTATATTTGCTGTAAAGTAGTCTGGATGAGTGGCAGGTATATTCCCAAAATGTCAGCTGTGTAGTTAAGTGAAGTTGTAGATAAAAAAGATGGAGTTAGACTGACTGACTTCACTGAATATTCAACAAATGTAAAGAAATCAGCCCGGTGGCGAGTGTCACACAACTCCTGCTTTTCAATGTTCAAAGTTTCCTCTGAAGTTGGAACTAATCAGAAATTCATTACTGTCACACATTCTGCTGATCACTGATTAACCACAAGAGTTCTAATTAGATCTGATTAATCAGTCAGCCTGATTTATTGGTAAAACCAAGCCATTAATTAGTAGTTCTACAGGGAAGAAATGACGTTTACAAATGATAATTTAGGGAGACAAAATTAATCAACACAACTAATAGCAGTGGTAAACGTGAATATATTTTTTTATTGCCACCTCATTAGTACAACTGCTATTACTGCGACTGTTAAAGTTAATAACAACAATAAAGAGAATAATTTCACTAATACTATGCAGCCATTGCTACAAGTCCTCATACTGTGCTGCTTCTATTAGTTATAATAAAATTATAGTTATTATGTTTGTACACAGTTTAAATGAAAAGACTTAGAAAACTGCATTAACAGTCAGATATAATGATAAAAAGCCCCACGCTGCTAATTCTGTTAATGCAACAATCAGTACTAAAAATGAAGCAAAGACATTTAAAAAGCTAACACGGAATAATTAGAGCAGCAAAAAAGTGTTAAAATGCAACTTTAGGGAAAATGAGTTTTCAGTTGCTTTAATTTGCATTTATTGTACCCCAGTGTTTCAGCAGTGTGCACAGGAGTGTGTGATTAACCCAGGACACAAATATGTTGTGGACAGTCACGCTGCAGTTGTTTACATGATTTGTGAGTCAACCACTTGTTAACCACTTGTGATTACACTTATGGACAGCGTAAACAGACCGCTGCATCTTTTTAAGATGGAAGCATTGTGAATATAGATGCGCGAGAGTTAAGACTGTCCAGCTGGGGGAATCCACAGTGTTGGCTGTTTGTTCAAACTGCTTAAAACTGCTTTCGTATTTGGTGCAGGAGCAGGAAGTATTGTACTGTGATGTTTCTGTGATTCTAAACCAGACGTTCATACTACTTGATTCTTATGACATTACTGTTTCACTGTGTTCATGATTATTCTCTAATCTAACCAATCATTTTAGTTGTAACATTCAGACCTTAACCACAGTGACTGATTAAGTTTCCTCCCCAATAGCAACTCTGACCATATGACACCTGTGCTGTAGTTACTCATTCATTTGCAAATGTTGCAAACATTTCATGTACAAAATCTTCAGTACATTTAGCTTTAAAAACATGATGCACTGTAATGAATTAAACTGTCCAAAATGGTATAAATTACTTGCATAGTGAGTGTTTTTATTCTTGATACTTAGGTACACTAATGACTAAACATTCCAAACACTATGAGAAAGAGACACGAGTGAAAAGAATCATGTCATCCTTACCTGATTCAGAAAACACTCTATAAATATAAAGAGGCAGTGACACATCCGCTGATTTTAAGCTGTGGTGTGTGTTGTCTAACTTGAGTCTAAGTGCTTGTGCATGTGTGTGTGTGTGTGTGTGTGTGTATTCCTTCAAGCAGAGCAAAGACTGCTCAGCTTGTAATTCTCTTTTAATAACAGTAATCTTGCCACAGCTCTGCTCTGCATCAATAGTCATTGTGCTATTATTCTGAAAAACTCAGGCAGGAAAGGACGAAATGACAGAGAGGAGAGCTGAAGAGAAGACAATAGACGATGGCAGTTTACAGACACAATGAGCCATCATTTCGCTGACGACTCAATATCCTCTACTTTGTTGCTGCTGTCGATACGGCCGTTAGGCGATTGTATTGATTACCAGTCTCACACATACTCACACACTCTAACACTTGCTTTTTTTCCACTCTGTTACACAAACTTCCTGTTAATGTCGTCCATGCGCAGACATGCAGACAAGTATGCATTCTCTCATCTAAGTTTACACACACAATTACTCACTCACTCACTCGTCTCTCACACATACACACACAGTAAACCCTCCACAGTCTTTTCATTATTTCACCCAATTAATTTGTCTCTTTATTCCCTGTTCATGCACACATGCATGCACAATCACTAATGCTTACATACTCAGTGTTTGCATACAAACATAAACACACACAGTCTTAAACTCAGAGTCTGTTGCACACACTTGGCTTTATCTCTCATGCATACTTTTGTCCCTGTGCTGATTTTTTGTGCTAACTATCATCACCACCCTCCAGTTGATGGGCCTCCAAAGTTTCTAAGTGAGCAGGGAAGGCCAGAGTCAGGGGTGGGAGCTCATGGCTGTCAGTCAGTATGTGAACATGCTTCTGGAAGACATAGCTGCTGGAAGACATCGCTATGGCTGACTCACAGGCTAGCAAGCTCCCAATTCCTGCATTAGCTGAGACAGCGTACAAGATGAAGCTGTAGGTGAAGGGGTGAGTGGAGCATAACAGAGCATGGAGAAGGAGTGAAGTGGTTTGTTTTTGAGTCTTATGCTAGCCTTCCCTACCAGTAAAGCATTTTTGACTGAGAAATGAGGAAAGGGACATCGTAGAGAATACCATATAATGACATGAAGTCCTTGGTTTTATTCTGAATTACTAAATTCACATTGTAGATCCTGTACAACTTACTTAATACAGTCATGCCAGTTTTCTCAGTGTTTAATTTGAGAAAAAGAGAAGGCTGATCTTGAATTTGTGTTAACAGTGATATGACAGAGAGAAAATAGACTATTTTTAAATATAATTAACACTTTTTCTGCTGTCATTTCCTCCTCTCCTCTCTCTTATCCTGTTCTTCTCTTCTTGACGTATTTTATAGCTAACCACATGACTACTCACACTCTTGTGATAACAATTAACTTGGTTCTAAAGAGTCAGCAAAGATTTTTTCTCTTTCTCTGTCAATGGACATTTTCTTCTTGCTGATGTGAGCACTCTGCTGTGTGTGAGAGAGCGAGAACTGATGTGATCGTCTGTAATTCTGTGTATATCTGTGTGTCTAAGAGTGTCAATCTGTAACTCCTGTGTGTGTATGTGTGTGTGTGTGTTTTTGTGTGATAGCCAAGCAGCTGAGGGAGATGGCAGCCTGTCTGTCTCTGTTAGCATCTTTACTTTGCCAAGGCTGTCCTGGCTTAGAGCCTACAGCCCAGACACACACATGCGCAGACAACACACACACACACACACACACGCTCCAGCACTCACTGACATACATCAGTCCACTCCTGCACACATAAAGAGATGTCAGCACACCACATGCAGAACCTCACGTTAACGTGGGCGCACATCAACACTAAGTAGCAATTACAGACTGTGACTTAAACATGCACGCGCACAAAGACACACACATGCAAACAAACATGAGGCTAGCATCAGCGTGCACACATGCAGATACATGCACACTCCCATTATTTGCCTTATTTTTGTGGTTTTCGTACTGTTCCTACTAATTACACAAACAACTTACTTGCCAATTTATTTGCGGAACGCTAAATAAGACTTATTTATTGAGAACCAGTTTTGAATTGGAACCATAGTTACAAACTTACAAGAAAAGTTCATCTCTCCAGCAGTTACTACCTACTGTCTTACTGGTTATGCATGTGTCAGTTCAAGTGTAAAATGTTTAAGGCATCAGTGTCACCTCCTTCAGAGTTTTTTGGCCAACTGCCAAACTGCACTGTGACTCTCTCTGTGACTTTTCATGTATACAGACAAGTATAAAATCATGACTGCAATCAAGGAGACAGTGTCAGTATGGACCATTGTCAGCATTTGAACAATAATTGCATCGTTGCCCCTCTGATGGATGGCTTTTCACCCACTTCTGAGTGTGGCCATTTGCATCACTTAAAGGTTGTGTATGCAAGATTTTAAACATATATAATATATCAGCAAACACCTTTTTTTATGTAAAGATATGGTGGAGAGAATGCGGTACAGAGAAAGAAGTCATACTCCCACTGTGTTCGCTGTGTGTTGTAATCAGAACTTCTCTGTTCTTGGTTTTGGTAGGTGTTCTGGCTATGTGTGCATATTTGAGGCCCTTCCATTGGCCACTGAGAGGACTGAAGTGTGGCCAACTAAGCTTAGATACTGGTGCTCTAGTGCAACATCTAGTGGCAGTGAAAGCTGTACCTCTTGGTTGGACGGGACGAGTATGTTTTAAGCATATCCCAGTCTTTATCATTTTGTTCAGTAGAGGTAGAGTTCAAACTTATGGTTAAAACTTAATGGTCCAAGTGGAAAAAGAAATGGTAAAAAGGTGTCACTGACCTTGGTGATGTGATGTGGTGGAGGTTTGTACCTGCGCATCTTCATTGGCTCAGCTCACAGTGGTTGTTCCATCTCTTACCATCCTGCTTAACAACAAAGACTAACAGGTGAGTGTGGACAGCTTTAAGCTATAGGTAACTTACACTTTGCTCCATTTAAACATGATATATTGAATTTTAGAGGCTTTTGAGATCTTCGCTGAATGTGATTTCCAACCTGACATTCAGTTTCAGTGTCAGCTCCAGAGGATGTAATCACATAGTCTGGAATTGTTATAAAAACAGGGATTAGCTTCGGTAAAGCCTCAGCCTGGCTCTGACAAAAGGACTGCAGCATTTGGAGTAAAGCAGCTGAAAACAGGCAGCAGCATCAAACAGTCCACCGTGACCTGAACCAGATCCTTGTCCACCCACACGGGTTCACAAAACTGGAATCAGAGATTAAAAACTGGATTTGTTTGGGCAATGTGGATGACAAATGTTGTCACACCCACATATCAAAACACCAAATGGAAAATAACATTAGTATTTTAGTATGTAGTATTTAAGTCTTACTGCCTACTGTCAGTTTTTTGTTTAGTTTGTTATTGACAGCTGTATGGTGTCTATGGAGATATGCATTTGACTGAATACAGGCTAGTTTGAAGACAGGTTAAACAATACAATTGCTCTTAAACAGAACTGTTTGATGAGTAGTAATTGTTTTGGTAATTTATTTTGTCACACATCGACCTGTCTAAACACTAAATTAGAAATAACTAAGATGTAAATTACCAGGAAATTGCACAACATTGTGGAATTGAAATCAGAATTCGGGCAACAATACCTGTATTCCCCTGGCCTGTGTCAGCTGGGACATCTGTGTGTTTGTGTGTGTGTGTGTGTGTGTGTGTGTGTGTGTGTGAGGCTGACAGGGAATTTGTGTTTCGGTGTGTGTCTGTCTTTGTCTGGGCTGCTGCCGTTGCCCTGTTGGCTGTTGGAGGGTGAAATAGCAGGATCACCTTCAGGTAATCATAATGTTAGTTTCCTCCACTGCACCCAGTGCTGCAGTGGTCCTGCCAGGCTGTGTGTGTGTGTGTGTGTGTGTGTATGCTCACGTGTCTGACTTGCAACCAAATCTGACTTCAGTGCCCTGGTACTGCGGTAGTCATTCCTGCCAAACTACAGCTTTATGTGTGTGTGTGTGAGAGAGAGACAGAGAGTGAGTGATACAAAGCAAATTTAACCAGGAGAGGGAAAGACAAAGTAGTGTGAAAACAGCAAAAGAGGGATAGATGGAGAAAACTAATTAGTGGAGAGAGAGATGAGGATAGGCTGTGTGAGTATGTAGTTTGTGTGTGTGAGAGAGAGGTTGAGCAGGAGAGAGAGAGAAAGAGAGAATGACCAAGGTTAAATGCAGAAATAAAAGAGTTCAAGTTTGGAAGAGAGCGTATATAAGACAACAAAAGAGAGGAGGGATGTACAGAAAAAATATTTGTACAGTGTGTGTGTGTGTGTGTGTATGTGTGTGTGTGTGTGTGTGTGTGTGTGTGTGTGTGTGTGTGTGTGTGTAGCCTCTGCAGTAGAGGGATAACCTCCTCCTGTACTTTCTTTCTGCCTCTGTCTCTCAGACTCGCACAAACACACCACACACTCACAGATTGGCGGGAAACACTACAGCAGTATGAAGCCGCTGAAGAATCAGAATCACACATACAGAAACACGCACAGTGACACAGTCTGTCTGATACTCTGTGTCACACACTGTTTCTTTCTGTCAGACACACACGTAAACACATGCACACACACATACAAAGCAAAAGAATGAGGGTATGCAGCGGTATAGAGAACTCTGCCTTTAGGATTAGTTTTGCTACTATCTTAACAAAGGCCTGGGAAATGGAAAGCTCTTCTGAGAGGAGGTTACTGTGAACCTTTTCCTCCCAGAAAATCACTCTTTTCCCAGTGTATGGAAAGACAGAGAGAGGGAGGGAGACAAAGAGAGAGAGCCCTGGTCTTACAGCATCTCTCATTACAGAAACATACAAAATGTCAGTTAATAAATGACCGAATGAGTGAAGGTGTGGATGAAAGGGAGTGACATAACACTGCAGGAGAAATACACTGTGCAGGAAAATAATTTTAAAGAGAGCTAAATACTGTATTATAGTGGCACTGCTGTGACTCAGTGGTTAGCTGTTACTTCTGTTACTGTGTGAGCTTTACCTGGGTGCTGCTTTTTCCTCTTATAGACCAAAGATTGCACAAACACATAATGTAACATGAGGTAATCATGTGCCTTTTTCTGAATATAAACTGACAACAGGCAAAACAGTAAGTGTTATAAAAAGCTTAGGGCCTGCACTGTTGCTTGCATATTGCCACAGGGCAGATAAAACAAACTAAAAACTGTACTCAAAACAATATTTTGGAGAGGTGCAGCTCAAAAGAAATTAGCTATAGCTATTATAGGAAAATACTATAAAAGTTGTGCACTTTCTGAAGACCAACATCTAAATATCTGACTCTGCATTTGCAGCCAAATTATTTTTGCAGACATCAGGGAAAGTGTCAGCTGTCACTGGTCACCATTTAAAATAAATTAAAATGTACTTTGGACACAGCTTTGCTGTGCTAAGCTTAAGCTCTTTGACTTTTGTTGCTGCTTGTAGTTAGAAAAAATAACAATAACCTATTTTTAATCTTTGTTGTATGGACAGCAGCCCAGTCTGACATAAAACAGCATTTGCAAAATTCCTCTGAAAATCAGTGACTGACTTGACTTGCAGTTTTTAGCCACAAATACCTGAATGTGGAGTAAAGTACATTTCATTCCTGACGTTTTGAGCTAAAAGACGAGAGCAAGGCATGGGATTCTTTGGATAAAAGCCTCCACCAATTGGCACATTATCTTGAGTCAAGGTAGTGAATGAAAGTGAATATGACAAATGTATCCCTGGAAAATAAGTCTTTGATCACCGCACCAAGAGACAGAGTGAGAGAAAGGAGAAGGAGAAAGAGAAAAGGGACAAAAAAACTGAGGTCGGCCTAATTGAAATGCACAATGCACCAAACAGACTGTAACCTCAATAAGGCTGCAGGATTTAAGGCCGTGATGAAAGAATGAATGGAGGGAAAGGAGAAATAAACGAAGGGAATAACTTTTCCCTTTGGAGCATGTCCTTCATAATCATATAGAGAAAAATATGGAGAGAGAGGCAAATGGAAAAAAAAGAGCCATGGGGTTTGCGTCATTGAAATGCAAAACCATGAAAGTTACAATAACCTGGTGTAGAATTTAAGAGTGTTCAAAATAATTGCAGAAATGAATAAATGAATGAATAAGAGGTGGGAGAGAGACAGATAGAAAAATAACAAACTACTTCACCGCGTTAAAATGCAAAACTGCCACACATACATAAAGATTATCTACAAACGGTTGAATAAATGAACAAATGAAAGAACAGAGGAGGGAGAAAGAAAGTCTGAGACAGAATGGGTCAGAGACAGAGAGAGAGAAATATTACCACTCTCTCCCTGGCCAATAATCCTTTCAACACTGAAACCAAGTGAGAGAAGGGAGCCAGGAGCTCAGTACCTCATTGAAATGCAAAACTGTTAAAACATAACCTCGCTAATGAAACTGAATTCAAGACAGAACTAATTCTGCTTTGCTTAAAGCTTGAGCAGTTGTACTAATTGGTTGGTAAATAATTTGTAGTTTTTGATCCTTAATTACGTCCCAGATTTGATTCAACCGTATATTTCTTTGATTGTTTAAAATTTATCACTGCACCAGAAGAGAGAAAAATAATGGCTAAGACCTCCACCTTTCATGCTCACACAGCCTTTTAATATTAAAAAAGTGAAATATTACACTTGATGTGTTAAATATTTTCTGTTTTTCAAGTTCATTTCAGATTGGTGATTCAGTAGCACTGAATAATTTCATCAAAGATGCACTGTGTAGTTACAGTGGAGTTATCCTTATTATGTTCCCTCATAGTTGTCTCATTCTTTTGTTGTTTCACTCTGTTTAAAGTTTATCTATAAATAGTTTATTACAATAAAACTCTTGAGACTTAGCCACATATCATTTTTGCCGCTATGTTGCAATAGCGTTTACTTGTTTTACCACAGTCATTAATAATGCCTGATAAATCTTCGCTGTACCTCTGCAGATTTCTTAGATGAACTTCTTGCAATTGCATTACCTCTCTGCACCCTTCACTGGTTGAAAAATGCAATCACATGAGCATGGAGAGCAACAACAGGGAGGGAGGGGGAGTGAATAAGAGGGATGAGGGTTATCATCTCCAGCACACAGGTTCACTATACAGCAGTGCTGCTGAAAAAAACATGGTGTAGGAGCCACAGGAAAATTAACAAATGCTCCAAAATTAAAATCTCATTCTTTAGCATAAATTGTTTTTCCACCTCCTTTTCAGCAGCTTTAATGCCATTTGACCTTTCTCTCCTCTGCAAATTTAAAATACAGCAAATTTTAATATTTATCTATCAAAGCAACTCAGCTGGGGTGGAAACGTGTGGGACTGGAAACCACAGCACACCCTCTGATAAGATGAAGAGTCATACAAAGTCCCATTCAACTTTCTGAGGCTGTGGTGATATAAAAAGGGGTAATGTAGAGTCAGACTTAAGTAAAACACATCAAACTATCCTGTGATGTTACAACCCTGAAAACAATAACAAACACACTGCTAAGGTTGTCGAACAGTCATGGTTTGCATGGATCAATGCACAAAAATTGGCAAGGTTTAGGAATAGATTATGGTTTTGGTTAAAATGAATACTTGATTGAGGTTAGAGGACCTTCATTGTGGTTAAAGTTGTGCAGCAATTATGGCTACCCGCCCCCCCAAACATTTTCACTTTCTCATGGCGGACAGAACAGCTGTCTTATGTGTGAAAATCCTGCGTTTTGTTGCCCCATCCATCCACCCTAACCCTTATACTAATGCAGACTGTATACACTACATCAGCTAATTTCCTCTTTTGCTCCTGTCATTATTACTACAGCCACTAGAGGTCACCTAACAGTAAAGCGTAACTATATAATGAACTGCTTGCACACTTATCAGGTTCTTTTTTATAGTAGGACAGTCATTACTTAGTGCGTGTAATAGCAGATTTAAATCATTCTTGGTTGTTAAAAACAAATCAGGCCTTTCAAGACTGTTGATGTGAAAGTTAACATGTTTTGTGTTGTGTTGTCTTTGTGCCTAATCTCAGGTGTATTTCAATAGAAATTTGCTGTCCTTTGTTAACTAGATGCTGAAGTATTTTTGGAATCTGTCATCCTCTGTTACTGTTGCGTGGAAATGTTAGCTTCCTACCTGTGAATGAATGAACAGTGATGAGCAGTCTGATGTAGACATACAGATTGTCCCATTAATTATGGATACACTGAGCGATGAGCCCTGCGCTCTGTCGCCTCCATGAATGCCAATGTTTGGAAGACAGAAGGTGATACAGTTTGTGTTGGATCTCATCAGACAATCTGCACGTTGATGTAAAGTCAATGAATAATTAATGGCAGATGTTAGCGTCTGTCCCAGTTGTGTTACATTGTGGTTTGCTTGGCTTCCACTGAGGTTCAGGCAGAAGCAGAGCTAGAGGTTTGTTCTGACTTTCATCTGTGGTTTGGATAAAGAACAACAGATGACATATAAATCAAAAGTTTATGGTTTTAAGGGGAAATGAAGATTTAGTGAGCGCCCTTACCGCATTTAGAAAAAATGAAAATAAATAAGAAGGAGGAGACTGGAACATGTTCAGTATCTCAGTTAAAGAAAAAATATATTACTGGGAATAGGTCCAGTAAAATGTTCTTGTTCTCTGTTAAACAAGACCTCCTCCTGCTATTTCTTTATCTACAGTAAAAAATTTTTATTACACCAAGATTTTATGGGGACAGAGAAAGGTTTATTTAATTTCCCAACTTATTAAATGCACCATACCTTTGGTGGCATGTCAGAGTCACAGCTTTGACTTATGAAACAAGATGTATTAAAATCAAAGATTAATTAGACAATCAAAAGGTGGGGCCTGAGAGAGTTTTAAAAAGGCTTCTTGACAGGTTTGGTGGCTGGCTGCTTAATGCTACACTATCAGTGACTTTTAACCACAGTTGCTATAGAGATGTAGCCAGTTGCTAATCTTTCGCACTGATGATTCAGGAAGGACAGTTTCATTAACTTCCAGGACCATGAATGCACAAAATAACTCCAAAATGATTACTGTTTCTGCTGTTGTTTCAAGCCACAATAGCTGCATTAAAGTAGTGCTACAATACTTTATTTTAATGTATTAATTAGACATCAAATATTAGACTGTTTTTCAGTTGTTAACGTACCTGAACATTTCTTTATTCAGCCAATCAGCGTGTGTGTCAGTCAGGAGCATGAGGTTGTTTGAATATTAAAGAGTACTTTATAGAATGGAAATGTGAATGGCTCCCAAGTTTTAGGTCAGTGCAGAAGTACACAGTATCACATATGACACAGTCAGTCAGTCAGTCTGTAAGCCTGTTGCAGTGTATATCTGTTGCATTATTAAAGTCTGTTACTATTGCTGATACAGACAGCCCGGGGCTACAGTATGTCTTAGAGCAGATGGAGAAAAGGAAGGAAGGAGGGGGGAATGAATCTGAGCGATGGAAAGAAAAATGCATGAATCCCTTTGGGGTCATATGGTTTATAAACAGAGGGTGGAAAAAGGAACTGAAAAGGTACAAAAAAAGGTATGGTTAAATTTAGCTTGAGGTTGTATGTTAATATTGGGGGAATGGAGGGATGGAAGAGTTGAGGGAGGGAAACAAGACAGAAAAGAAGGGAGATGAAGGAGGTGGAGGGAAGAAATAAGGGGTGGAAACAGTGCAAGTACAGGGAGTAAAAAGGAGAGAGGAGTGAGGAAGAGAGGTGGAAGAAATTTGTTGAGAGAGGGAGGGAGGATAAATGATTGTAAGGGAGGGAGGATGGCGTCAGGAAAAGTAAAGAGAAGGGGAGATGAAGAACAAATAAGGGGAGAAGATGAAGAGTAAGAGAGATGAAAGGATGGAAGACAAAAGAAGTGAAAATAGCCTCAGCTTGTATGTTCAGGAAGTGAGATGAGAGAAGAAAAGATGGAGGGATGAGGAGAGAGAGAGGGATGTTGGTAATTGCTGCAGGTTCAGAACCAAAAAGACAAAAGAAGGAGAAGCATGAAATAGAGAGAAAGAAAAATGTAAGAAAGATGGAAAGCTGAAGGCACTGTGTGCTGTTCTTGTTTAACCTGGCCTGGTGCATACTTCAATAAAGCACTGTCTCTATCTGTCAGAGCCTAAGGCTACACTGTACATCACAGAGAGAGAATAGAGATACAGTATAGGCAGACAGACAGAGCAGCAGCAGCAGCAGTGTTCATCGAGCTGAATGGAGCAGCACGGTGTAACTGTTTGTCTGTTTGTCTCTGGGGAATCTTTAAGTGCTCCGATTCAATCTGCTTCAAGCTGAGCTACAGGGAATACACAACACAAACACTTAAGAACACATAAGCGATGCGGCCACACTAGGCCTGGAACAAGAGATCACATTCAATATTGATTAGTTCTGAAATGATTCATAAATTAATCAAATGGCAAAAAAAATTGTAACCAAAGTGATTCACTGAGCAAAAAGCCCCTCATTTCACAAGCTTCTCAAGTGTGAGAATTTGCATGTTGCCCACCCTTTTATATCATTCTTTGTCTATATTGCTTATCCATAAGGGTTGCAGGGGCTGCTGGAGCCTGTCCCAGCTGACAAGGCCAACATATACAGTATAGACAAATGACACACATTCACAGCCATGGGAAATTTAGAGTCACCAATTAACCTGACTTGCATGTCTTTGGACTGTGGAAAGGAGAACATGCAAACACCACACAGACAAGCCGGGTTCGAACGTGGACAGTGCTCACCACTGCCCCACAGTGCCACCAAAATTTATTTAAACATTGTACATTCATTTTAAACAATTTGCAACTCATCAAATGAGCGTTGACACATATAGAACACATAATATTGAAAAGCAGTATTCAGTTATTTTGATGTGACAGTGTCAAAACAATACATCCTGTTATATCCTGTTTTTTTTCCCTCAGTTTTATCTCTTCTCACACACACACACACACACACACACACAGCTGTGAGAGCACTCATGCCAATGCTTTCCCCTAACTCTAACATAAACCTAATTCAAACCTTAACCCTAAAACAAGTCTTAACCCTCAAACAGCTCTTCAGTCTGTATGAACATGTGCACACAGATGCATACACACACAGGGACTTTTCATTACATCCTGCTGTGAAGAAGCTCTTAGTCACTGAACCATTTACCAAACCCAGTACACAGCACCAGGGACCAATACTCATAATGTGTGTTAGTACATATTAGGGCACTGGGTATAGGCTGGAGGACAGTGTGTGTGTATATGTGTGTGTAAGTGTGTGCCCATGCTGAAATAGTGATTAAGACTGCAGCAAAAATAGAGCCTGTTATATGAATTGATTTTTATGCTACACTCTTCTCTTTCTTCCTCTCTCTATTCCTTTTTCTCCTCTTGTTCTCTCAGCTGACTCCCACTCTGTCTTTATCTCTCTCTCTCTCTCTGTGTCTCTGTGTGTGTGTCTCTCTCCCCCTAAGCATCTCTTCATCATCTCTTCATCTTTCTCCCTCACTCTTTACAATCCTGCTGACATGTGTTAAAGTTTAAAAGTAGTCATATTGTAACCTTATTTAATCCAGGCAGAAGCTGTGTGTAATATGTTCCCATATTACATTTAATTGTCACATAAACCTAAAGCTCTCCTTCTGGGTAACTCTGCATATTTGTGGCTAAACTGGCTTTGAGCACCTGAAACTTTCTTTTTAATAACAGACTGTTCTTTGGTTGTGTAGATGATACATTCACTCAGTGCTGAGTGAACAAATCTTGTTTGCCTGCCATGTAAAAGTGACTTGATTTGAAACAATGATCATAATTACTATGAAGGAAAATAGTGTAATATATCCTAAAATGAACTGATATTGAAGGACAGTGACTACCAGTCTAGTCCACAGATACATGGGCATTTAAAAAATAGACGTCCACATGAAAACGCAAGAAACATGTCATGCTGTCATGTGCTGTCAAGAGCATGCCAAACCAACAGGAGGTGATATAACTGTAACTGTAAAGCCATGGTGGTCAGTTAGAAGCCTGAAAAAATTATTACTGGTTTTGGTAAGAAGTTCTATTTTACAAAATAGCTGTGTGCAAGTGGACCATGCCTAAAAAGGCTCCATAAATTGCCTTAGTACCTCAGTACCAATCCAACCTGTTAGCATTTTCTGCTCTCTAGTTGCCCTAGAAAGTGCAAAGTTATTCAGGTACAAGTGAGTGTAAAGTGTAAGCTTACATGTAATGAGTAAACAAAAATGTGGAATGTGAATTGTCACTTACTTTGGGCATAGCAAATAGCATAACAGAATGTCATTTGTGTGCATGAAGCTCATGTCATTCCTTTAATTTGGCAGGAATGTTAATTTGTTTGTGTCATTTCCAGGTTGTTATATGAGCTGTGAGTGTTAATGGCACTGGAGAGATTCCATTTCCATCCCTACATTTAACACAGATGTTGTTATTGTTGATGCTGCTGGAACAGTTTTAATTTTCAGCTTTTCTTTCAACCTTGTTTTGTGGATTTTGCTGAGTGCGCCTTTGTGAGCTGTAAGCCATAATGGAGTCAGCAGTGCAAAACGTCATTTTTCTAAACATGTCACCTGTCTGAGAAGCTGCCATTGCTCTCAATGTGCTGCAGTCATATTTTTAAATTTGTTTATTGGAAATCTGATCTACTCTCTGAATATTGTTGTGCTAATAATCTGCTGTTGACAGCAAAGTGTACAACTTGTTTTTATTAAAACAAATTGTTTACTCATTAGGTGTTATTGATTTTCAGTTTACAGCCCTTTAGAAGGAAAGGGTTGTACTAATATAATTAGTAGTTATTATCACTTTTCTCTTTTCTCATCACCTGCCCATATATCTGCCAAAATAAAAGCTGATATGATTTGAGTTCACATCCCCATCTTTATGCATGATCTGACAATAAGAGAAGCTGATAAAGCACATTTCTGTGTATGATCAGATAATGGTGTAGACCTTTACAAAGAAAGGCCCTTAGTGATACCATTAATCTTTAATAGTAGCATTTGTCTGGCTCACACTCTGCACATATTGTATCTCTGTGTTTATCAAAATAAGGGCTTAACCAAATATCAGCTTTATGATAATGTCAACACTACTTTTCCTTTTCAGTTTTGTGAATGAAAGTAAACCTGGAACCATTCATCATCAGTCAACACAGGAGGGGACAGTTTCTCTCTGGCTAGGTAGAAGGAAGAGTGTGTGGGTGTGCAGCATACTTAAAACATCATTTCTCTTCACCATGTTTGTGGACAGAATAGTGCTTTCGGTCAACATCACACAAGTAGTTGCAGACGTTTTCACAATTGCTATTTTTATCAGGAGGTGGTAAGGCATTCCAGGTGCTTTATGGTTATTTTCCACTGTGAGAAATCACATATATGGGGATCCTCGTTTTCGACAGGACAGGTCATTATCAGACTGTTTTCATGAAGTCACTTTTTTATTATTTCTTTGGCCATTTTACGACTTTTTTCCATAACCAAGTGAAAAGAGATGACAGGAAATTAAAGGGGAGCTGCACTGATTTGACACATCAAAGCCTTTGTAGAGTTCTTGGGGAGTACAGCTATGTATGTGAAAAATAGTTTTATTAAGCCCTTTATGTCTCCAAAGGGAGCTGCACAAAGTCTGATAAATTGTGATTGCATTTGAGAAAAATATGTGGAATTAGAAAAAGCCTAAGAACCTGCTCCTCATCTTTGCTTGAGGCTACATTAAGTGCCACTGTATGTACAAGGTGCCATCAGTAAGCTCTGAGACAGGTCCACATTGGTCCACACACTGAGTACCATCTGTGATGTGTACTGGATCTCTTCCACTATGTCAAAATTGTGACCAGACTGAATTTCATTGTGGGGAAGAGGAAGAAGTAGCAGGGAGCAGATCGATGCATTAATGGAGCATCCAACTGCTGTTGTGCCACAGGTATATACTGGTAAATGTAAATAAACTCTGTTGGTCTGTAATTGGTTCTGCAGTTTAATAGTGGCCTTGGTTGCTGATTCATATTCACATTTCTCCAGACAGTTTGATTGATGGCGACTGTCTCTGCTTCATCAGGTATGAAACAAAGTGTGGAGAGTGGGCGGGCCAGGCCACACCGCTCTGTCAATCAGTCGAGTCACTGAGAGAGGTACTGATGGCGATTGCTGCCCCAGGGATCAGGGTTCACTCTCCTCTCAGGAAAACACATATAGACAGGACTCTACAGTACATTACAGTAATGAATATTCACATCAAGTCATGTTTTCACTTCCAGGAATGTCAGAGACAAGTGTTGATAATCATCACTTAATACTAATAATTCAATGAGCTGACAACTTAATATGATCATCTTCATACCTTTAAATACGTCAGTGGTCACTACATTTCCACTACATATAACTCTTATGACTTGAAAATCAGCCATGCTCAAATTGCTGCAGTCACTTCAGTTGTGTTACTATGAATACAAATGAGAATGGTGGTTTGCTGTTTGTCTCGACACTCTTACAGTCCACAATACCCCGTACATTTGTCACAGGTTTGAATGAACTCTCTTGTCGCACACGCCTTTCTAGAAATTCATTTCCCCTGTTAGAGCTACTTTAATTCATTTAATTTTCCTTTCAATTTCTGTCCATCCATTTTCTTATTTGACTGTTTCCCTTCATGTTAAATACAGTACATACACTGTGTGGTCAGACTGTTCATATCCCCTCGTTTGTCCCATTTATTCACAGGTTTTGCTTGCCTGTGCCTCTTGTTTATTCTGTGCTGAATTTGTAAAAGGTCCCCTGGGGTTTGTTTTCTCACTTGCATAAATAAGCACTTTTCCTCTTGCATTTTTCCCATTATTGCAGGTAAAATAAACCATAACATTTGCCATACCTGACAAGTTGTATGTTGGGCTAATTACCACTGTTCTAATGGCCATTTGCCAACTAAATGCTGTAAGTAATCAAATATTAGAAATATCAGTTGCTCATTTCTAATTACAACATCTTTTAGGTATACAGGAGAAGGTTTAAAATAATGACAATTTTTAAAACCTGGAAAGAAAAATGTCTCTGATTGCTGACATCTCAAGAACTGAAACTCTAATAGGGATGCATTCTGCCACACAGTATTATTATAATGGTCTGCCCAGCAGAGATAATGTCACATAGCACTCTCTTTCTCTCACTCCCTCACTCCTACCTGTGACTTCTTCACATCACTTTATTTTCTATGTGGGTTAGGTGACATTTCCTCTCTGGTCTGCTCTCCTTTCCTCTGCAGCTGTCCCACAGACTCAGACCACCAGCTTCACTGTGGCTGACTACTTAGGCCTTCTATTTAAGTCATCTTTCCTCTTCCTACTGTTTCCTGATTTGGACTTCCAGATGTAAAATTACATTTGTGAGAAGCAGTTACACAAATAAGCCCAGTTCCCAGCTCTTTAGCGAAGTCTTTACCTACAGTTCAATTTTGATGCATTAATCTAGAACTGCAAACAAACTTGCTCATCCTATCTATATTAATGTCTGGTTAAACTGTGCAGTTCTAAAAGTTTATCCACACCAACCAATCAGAATCCTCCACTAAGTGTAATTGGCTTGTTTGAAAGAACAGGCATGAAAGACTGGTGCAAAGGGAGTAATGCAGTCTGTATTGGAACTGTATCTATATTTATCGACCCATAACATATCTTTGTCTTACTTGGTGAACCTAAAACCAAAGGAGAAAGTGTTTATGTTGCAGTTGCTCCACTCTCTTCAAAGTTACAAGGAACAGTTCACTAATAATCAAGTTATGAACAAAAAGGTTCCTTTTGCAGCATAATGATGAGTTAACTGTAGACCTTCTACATGGATAAAAAAGTAATTCTGGCGCCTGCTACATATTATTCGTGTACTTTTATTTTTTAGGAAAAAGTGGAGAAAATTGCTTTCCACGGTCAGAGGAATTGTTTTTACTGCTTCTGTCCCTGGGGCTCAAACTGAATCAGGCAGAGGAGCTTTCATGCCCTCTGCTCCGTCTGTAGCAAACTCATTGGAAAAGGATTTTTAAATTTAAAAAGGCTGAACTTTCTGAGGTTCCATCCATCATTCTATTGTTTTATTCTTCTCCTGCACTTTTCAATAATTTTATCTTGGTTTGTATATTATTGTAGTATTGCTTTATCATTCTATTATTGAAGGGATTTGAGATGCTCAGTCTGCTGTTCCTTTGTCTGTCATTGTACTGCTCTCCTGCTCTCAACTTATAGTTAAAACAAGTTTTAGATGATCAGCTGATTTGATGATGACATGTCCGAAGAACTGCTAAGATTTTGTAATGATGTAACACTGATGTTATATTACCTTCTTAAACACCTTGAGTGTAATCAGTGATCACAAACTCACCAAACAAGCCATAACTGCAATGAGCTACTCTTTGCCCTGCTCTTATCTCACTGAGAACATCTGCAAGTGGTTTATTATTTTGTCTTTGTTCAGAAAAAATGTTCAGGTTTGATAGCATAGCTGTACAGTCGCAGTTTTGGATGTTTGAATAGTTAGTGATACTTTTTTTATATAAAGCTATTTCAGCATTTTTCTAGTTTCTATTTTTGGGATAGTGGCAATTCTTAAATATAGATGGACCTTTGTATAATTCCTGAAAATCTATATTAATGTCATGCGGTGATGGACTTGTTCTTGTGCCTGTCAGTCTAATTCTTTGTGAGTAATATTTTATGAACGTGCCTTTAGGAGTTGCCCTTCAGAGAATGAGATTTAAACTTGGATTTTATAAGACATAGGAATTTCAAAGACTTGTTGAGGAGTGATGACTGCTACTTTTATTGCACTAAAGAAAATCAAAGGGATAATACTAGTAATGATGTGATGATGTGTATCAAAGTATCATAAAAACATAGAGAAAGTGCCATTTCACCATTTTAGAGCTTTTTAACTTCAGCCTCTGGTGAAAACAGAAGTCACACCCCCACCTGGCCAGTGAGGCACAGAAACCCTCTAAAATGGGGGTGAGCTTTTTACCTGAGGGTAAAATCATATTGGATTGTAAATTCCTTGATTAAAGACAAATTAACAGTATAATTAATGAAAAACATTTTTTCTCAATGATATTTTATTTTTTTATATATTTTTTATATATTTTTCAGAGACTATATACTGTCATGGTCTGTTTACTGTTGAAGAGCTCCCAAATGTCAGTCCCAGGGGTCTACATCTGCTGGCTGCAGTTTACCTCAACAGTCTCCAGGCTCTGTCTCTGTCAATGACAGTGACTGAGTGCCTGGACTCTGCTTTGGCCTCTGAATGAGAACAGTGGCTGCTTTTCTGAATGAAAGTGTGTGTGTGTGTGTGTGTGTGTGTGTGTGTGTGTGTGTGTGTGTATGTGTGCGCGCACGCACACGCACACCTCTCCAGAGATGAGGTGTGAGGAAATGGAGAGGAAAGAGAGATGGAGAGAGCGAGAAAAAGCAACTTATTGGTTTTGTCAATGGTTTTGAACAAAATTGAAAACTGCTATAACTGGAGTGTGTGTAACATGGTTCCATTTCATATGAGTGTGTATGTGTGTGAGAGTAAGACATTAAGACACAGACAGATACAGAAAAGAAAAAACGGTTAAGAAAGAAGTAACTGATTTCTGCCATCACTGTGATTCACTGCTGTCATTGCCACCTCCCTCTTCCTCTTGTCTACTGCCACTAAATCTAACTTTCAGCTGTGTAATGTGCAATTTGTCTTTTCTCTTGTCGTCATTACTGACCATGAAATGTCTAAATCAAAGAAACTTTACTCATTCAGAAGCTGTTTCAGTCTGTTCTACTGCAGGTTTGCTTACCTTTCCACAAAGCACAGGTAATAATTCAGTAAACAGAGCAGGCAGAGACATGCAGGAAGCTGCTGTTTGCATAGGAGCCAACATGTGTACATCCATGTCGCTCTGTTTCTGATGGATACACACATAGAGTAGTTGTGTTAGCCATAACAAATCAGTAATCTATAGCTGCTTAAGATACCTGAGTCCTTGGGAACAGAAAACAATTTCTTGAAGCTTTATTGATAACGTTTTATTGTTCATATGAACAGTAAGGTACATAGACTACAGATTATATTTAGATTAACAGTTTCTTGGATTTGATCCTCCCATATAAAAATGGCATCATTTTTTGTTTCAGCAAGTGTTCAGTAATGACATTTGTTCAACTTTGAAGTGAAAAAGCATGAGGTCCTTCGTCAGCCATGTGCTGGAAACATCAAAACAGAAAATATGTTTTTGATTGCATCATACTGGATATGGGATGCGTCTGTCTTTCTTAAAATTGTTTCCTATTCTTGAGATTTTAACCATGACAAAAGAGAAGAAAAGAAAAGAGACGTAACCTTAAAAAGTAATTATTTTCTCTGTAACCTAAACAAGTTATTTGCCTAAACATAACCAAAACAACTATAGTTTTGTCAGATCTGGAAATGCTTTTATTTTGTAATGGTGTTCTCTCTTGAAAGAACTACTGACTGCTAGGAGATGTGTGTGCTAAGCTCTATTCCTGTTCACATTACCAATTAGACTTTCCTCAGTTATTCATATTACTTATTTCAATGATCATACCTGTTTCTACTATCTGACGGAAAGCACATACATATTCCCATTTACTATCCAAGTACTTGCAATAATGATACTGGCTAATGGAGTGGAAAGCTTCCTGTGCACTAAGAGCTTCTCTCCAGGTTAATGAGGTGTGTGTGTGTGTGTGTGTGTGTGGGTGTGTATGAGAGAGAACAAGTTAAACTCCATCCTCAGGGTATAATAGGAATAAATTAAGATAAGAACAGCCCGTTGTTTTAGCACTATGTGTTGTATTATACACTGTATGTGTATTTCTGCTGCTCTTAGCTAGTGCCGAGAGGCTAATGAAGGGAAAGTAAAGGAGGAGGAATGTAGTGAAGGACAAAGGGTAATCTGACACCAAGAGTTCCCTTAAGGAAACGTTGCAGCATTGATCCATACTGACATACTGATCAGCGAATGTCTGTGTATTCTGTCAAAATATCTTTGAGCTAAATGCTGTGTCCTGTACCTGCACAATGTGAATGTAAAGCCGGGAAGATGCTGCGTGACTTACTCCTGATTTCAACCTTGAATTAGTCACATTCCTGCCAGATTGGTTGCCATCAACATACAGTTTCAGGGTGATCACAACAACTAATAAATAGTCTGGATGATCAACAGTCAGGCTGTTCGACAATCAATTTGATTTCTGTCATGTCAGAAATTTTGTGTTGTGGCTGAAAATCTACAACATATTCTACATCCTCCACCAATCTGCTGCTCCATATTTTTAGTTTTTCTTCTTACTTTCTGCTTGTAGTAAAATTGCATAAAATTAATGCCTCCTTTCTTTCTTCTTGTCAGCATTGTGGTCATGGTCATCTTGTTTGAATAGACTTTATTAATATTGTCAATGGATCAAACTAACTTTGGATTCTGTGCTCATGATCATGGGTTCTGGCTGTGCAGAAATGTAGATTAAAACACTTTCCACCTTTAGATAAATGCTACCCTGCAAAATCTTATCTTCTTATCAGGAGTGTCTACAGTGTAATAGATTCCTTTAAACCCATATTTATTTAAAACTAGTATAAAGATGTGTTAGTGTGGTACAAAAATTACAATATTTTTCAAGACAGATCTACAAATGATTGTATCTTGACGTAAACTAGAAAAAGGCAGGTCTGCTGCAGTTGATTTCTACTGAAACAGGTTGAAATATTGTCACTGTGTTGGGGGACTTACTTGATTTATTGAAAAGAAGACTTTAAGGACTTGCTGACAAAATTGAGAGTGTGATGGAGATAATTTAGTGTAATGTTAAGGCAGTATTCTCATTATTTTTAAGCTTGTTGCCAGGCTGTTAGGTGGATAATACTACTTATGATGTTAGACTAGTATGTGACAGACTCAATTTATTAGCACAGGCAGTGTCACTTCAATGACATGAGATTTGGGTAACTGAAATTGCACTCCCTGGGGAGCTTTTGCTTATTGAAGAGCTTCTAGTGAGAGCCTGACTCTTATTTATTATCTTTTTCTTGGGTGTATTATGCTCATATTTAAGAGATATGAGCATAATAATGAGCGAAGACATGAGTGAGTGAAACATAAAAAAGCATCTGCCTGAGGCATTTTCACCATCAAAGCAAATTAACTTATTTCAAGAATTATTTTTCAAGCAAGTGACATTATCTCGATAATTTATGTTGTGTTTTTCCTTATAATAAGATTTCAAAGGTGTAAATAAAGGGGAAGCAAAATCTGAAATGTTTGACTTGTATCCCCTCAAATTCTATTTTTACAAAACATGAATTTAAGCCCCAGTGCAGACCAAATGGCCTCTGCTAGACAGTTTTTCAGTCTGCTGATTTCATTGAATTTCAGCCAAGGTCCTCCCTCTCAGACATGCCATGAATTCACTTCCCACATCCTCCTCTTCTAGACTCCCTTGTCTGATTTGCTCTAATTTTTGCTCTGGTGATATAGGAAATGAAACTTACTTTACTGCTGAAGTCATTTGATATTGCTCTGGATGACTGTGTCAGCCAAGTGCACTGAGAGCAAATGTAATGATAATTGTGTCAAATAACAAAATCACAATGAGATTTGGCGAGGCATGGATATCTGTAATGACTGTTGAAGAAATGAGGTGATTTTTTTTCCTGATTACAGCCTCTCCACTGGCTGTATGTGTGTCTACGTGGCTACATGTGTGTGAAAGATGAAGAGTTGTGTATCCAGTCACCTCAGCATGATGGTGTTGTGTTTGTCTGTCTGTCTTTAATCTATGTAATCTAATGTCTGGGCATTGCAGAACTGCTCACAGTTTGTAACTATATTCATGGCAACTTTGTGTATGTGTGTGTGTTTATCAGTTTTAAGTCTGGTCCATTAGTGAAAGCTGCTGCTGTAAACAGCTGTGTGTTTTGGTCTCAGGTGGACCAAGCAGTGGTTTCCTGGCTCTCCATTAAATCCCAGGGAAAGCATTTTCTTTGTGTTGTGTATATATGTGCATCTCTCCCTCTCTCTCTCTGTCTGTCTCCCTGTCTCTCTCTCTCAATATTTAACTTTCTATAAATCTGACCCTAATAGGAGGATACCTTTGTAACTCTTTAAAAATCTAATCAAAGTTCTATGTTATACATTATAAACCTTTATTCTAGACTTTACACAATACTGTATGTCCTCACCAGAATCCCTACTTTAATATCTGTAGTTGTCTCCCTGTCTTCAATTCTGTTACTATGACAGATTGTTAATAAAGTCCTCACCATAAGCCACAGTTGTCCGTAGGCTGTGACTCTGGTATTTCCATTCATTTATACTGTAGCCGATTCATTGTTTCATCCAGCGCAAGCAATAGTTTACATATATTTACACATGTATTTTGAAGTGGTCAAGCCAAACAAGATAATACAGATAAGTAATTTTGAATTATGACTCCTGTTTTATAGTTGCATGTAAGTGGACAAGTGGACTGGTGAACCTGTACTGCCTGCATGCTGCCGTTTACAGTAGTGTCATGTTGTGTGAGTTGTATCCTTACAAATGAGCTTCTCAGAGAGGAGTAAGTGCAGTTGGTTTGCTGTTGCAAACTGTCAATTGAACATGACTGGGTGTTGTTGTTATTTGTTTTCCACTTGGTTGTTTGTTTCTCCTCTCGGATCTGGACCACCATTTTTTGTTGTTATTGTTGATATTTGATTTTCGTTTCCTGTCGCTGCAGACAGCAGGAGTGCAGCCAGGCTCGGAATGATAGAATGAAATATGGCAGAGATATCATATTGGTCTAGTTGTTTATATAAAATGATAATCTGTTCCAGATTTTGTTCTAAGTAACCTCTGTACTCTGTGACAGCTTGATATGTATCTTTGACTGCAGCACAAAAAGAACAGAGTAGTCAGAGTTGTAAAAGAAAAACACCTTTAAATGACAGGAAATGGAAAAGCTAGTCTCATGGTCTACATTCTAAACAAGGTCTATGTACACACAATTACATGGGATGCAGTTGGACACTAGATTGATGAGAGCAATATAATTGTGGTGACAAAGGAGAACTACTATCTTTATATCTGTTACTACCAGACATTCAACAACCACAAAGAACACATGGTCCTGTTTTGAATGGCAGCTTATTTAAAAAGGATAAAGTAGTGTGTTTGTGTTTTTTTTGCATTTCTGTGAGAAAAAAGAAGTCTTGGAACTGAGGGCTCATAAGATATGAAAAAAGAAATGTTTGTGTGCCAGCTGAGGCTTTATTTGATTATTTTTTTATGTTTACTCTCTTACTCCCACTGGGAATTAGGTCAGATGAATGAGGCTCCCCTGGGGAGCAGAAGAAAAGACAGCAGAATGTAGTAGTAGTCGGGCAGGTCCACATGCTGCTGTACAATTACTCTAGCTGTTGCTGTAGTGATATTAGTAGTAATAATATTAATAAGTGAATCAGCCTAGTGTGAGGAGCAAATTTACATCACCACAAGAGGGCACCACCTCCACACCATATGTGACTAGGGAGAGTATCTTGAGGCTGGTGAGGGGGAGAAAAGCGATGAAGAAGGGAGAAGGGAGAAGGGAGGATAATGAGAGAGGGAAGAGGATGGAGAGATGGGGAAGTCAAATTAGAAGAGAAAGGATGGTACAGATAAAGAAGTGAAAGAACAAGAGGGATGAGGACAGGAGAGGAGAGACTGACAAAGGGGGGAGGACAGAATGTGGCATCATGGAAGCAGGGGACACATAAAGATAAGATGGGGGGAGAAAGATGGAGCGAGGAGGATAATGGCAGGAGATGAAGAGATGATGAAGAAATGTGTGAGATAAGAGAGGAAAAGGAAAGAGAGGAGGAAATGAGATGTATTAAAAGACTGAAAGAGACAGGCAGAAAGAAGGAGATTTGTCCTACTTATTGTGAATAATTTCCTGATGATTTGAATATTACTCATATTTGTTCTAACTGAAGTGAATATATTCTATCTATTTATCATGCTGCCACACACACAACCACATATTTGTACTCCTGCACTTCTGGTGACCTTCACTGACATGATGTATTCCCAAGCCCTTAAACTTAACCGACTGTAAACCTGGTTTTAACCTAAACTATGAAACCAAGTCTTAACCCTCAAACACACCATGAAGCAACAAATAAAATGTCCTTACTTTCGAAAATGTTCTTTTAAAAGTTCCTCCCCTTTCAAAGATATCATCATGATGCGAAATCTCCCCACTTTCCAAAACATCATCCCAACTTTTAAAAACTGTCTTCCAAATTTTCTGAAAAGGTTTCCCAAATGCCCCAATTTTCTGAAAATATCCTACATTTCTCAAATGTCCTCCCTATCTAAAAATGTTCTCAATTTCCAAAATAATCCGAACTTCCTCCCTATTCTCACTCCCCATTCCTGCTGTGCTCAGCTTGGTGCCTCCTTGTGGGGAGTGACAAGGTCAGTCTTATAGCCAAACATCAACGTTGTACATTTTCTGCATTCCCATAATCTTTTCCACATTAGTTGGATGAAATGTCATTGTCGAGAACAGTTTCACTCTCTCTTAAAAAATAAAACTCATAAGTCCTCAAAGTGTTAGAGCCATAAGAGCCTATACACACACACACACACACACACACAGAGTGCTGACTCTCTTGTCTGTCTCTCTGTATCTTCCTATGCGTCTGCTTTTCACCAAAACAACCATTTGTCATATTTTCATTATACCATTCTTGACATATCTCCTCCTCCTCCACCCTCTCCTATTATTATTTTTCTTACCTGTTTTTATTATTTCCTGTCTATTTTCTCTTTGTAGAAAGAATATATCCCCCTGGTGTTTTGTATGTCAATACCAAGACACCATCTTCCATTCACGAATCAGTTGTCACTGTTGGCACTGTACCTCAGTGGGTGATGGACTCTCACACAAATACGTCTATTTTCTGCTTGAGGACCTTCACTGTCTTTTTTGAGTACTAAACTCTTAATGTTCATTTAACCTCTTAATGTACCCTAACCTTAAAGCAACCACCAAATGAACACATTGTTTGCTAATTGGACAGATGTTGATGGAGTATTAGTAGCAGTATTTTTTGTCAGTCAGCTTATATGATGTAGCGTTGGGACTAAGCGGACCCGGGTACTCATGAGTCAGCAGGCAGACCACAAAGTAACAGAGTCCGTTTTCTAATCTGCAGTTTGTGTTAAAAGAAAGGTTGGACTATTTCTCTTTCCAGTCCAATCTCTGTCAAGTTCAAAAATATACCAACTTCTCTAACCGTCACTAATCAACATGTTTGTTAATGTCTCTTGTGTATATAAACAATTTGTGGTTTTACAGTGAGAGACACGGTTTTTATGCTAAGCCAAGCTTATTGACCTTCAAATCCATAGTCTATGCAGAGCCATCAGAGTGGTATTGATCATTTTACTCTGAGCAAGAAAGCAAATAAGCAGATTTGCTGAAATGTCAAACTGATCCTTTAATGTAAACATTATACTGTCTGCAGCTGTTAGACTTTTCACAGGCTACAGACTTTAATTGTGAAGCAGCTACAGCTTCCTGTTATCTAATCATATTGCTAGTGATATTAACAACTCTTAAATCTTCTATGAATGACCAATAAAATGTCATAATGCATCCTTATTCCTCACACTCTGACAGGTTTTTTAAAAAAACCTTCAGGACTTGAATGGTAGTTAACTGCGAAACCACTGGGGTGTGCTGTCCTATTGGTGAGAAAAAATCAATACAGTCCCACTTGTGTATTCTGACTAGACCTGTAATGCAGCTTCTAATGTTCTGCTTAGACTGCCAGTGATGTGTTTATTCAATGCAGTGAGTGTATTTAAAGCCATAATTTGTACCAATATTCAGTAGATGAACATAAGATACACACATGCAGGTAAGAATAGACGTGCATGTGTCACTTCATAGCACAGTTTTACAAATGGAGAGAAATGTAACACATTTTATCAGCCAGTTGTGTTTTTAGAACTGACTGGGACTTCAAACAGATGGTTGATTAGCTGCCAAAGAGACCAGAAGAAGAGAATGAGCAATAAAATCCAAACATGTATCAGAATTTGACTCATTGCTGTGTATTATTCACTGTCAAACTTTGTATGTTTGTCTCCCTCTGATTAGATGAAGTAGGAAGACAGATACAAAAGAGAACAACAGAAAAATGCAGCCAGATTGTAATCCAAACCACGTATTATTCATACCATAATACAAACATTGACTTCTCATTATCATTCCAGTGTTTGACAGGTAGCTGATGTTAATTTACTTCCCTGGCTTTTCGCCCCTGTTAAACTCAAAGTGATGAATGACATCGTTCAGGAGAGCGTAATCTGTGTTAACATTTCTTTCCATTTTGCCACAGTCACAATGAGCAGAAACACACATTCAAAGGGCTTTAATAGAATATAGGATGTTAGACTTTAGGTTAACTTCCTGCAGGCTTACTGATACAAAGAGGCTCAGTCATGACAGTTAAGAGACATTTACTAAGTGTGCATGAACAGACGTGTACTGTAAAGCCAGTGTTGCATTTTCTGCATTTGCAAGTATGTGAGGGTCCACTAAGGTCCACATGATGTAATTCTATCATCAGAGGATGTACATGAGGCTCTGTGTGGATCTCCATGTGCCCACCAATTTGTTGTGTCCGCACTGGCGTGTTCATGTAGGGTCTGCAAAACAGCACATGAGCTCTTCTGTTGTAATTGAGTGGCTCCATATACCATCTCTTGGTCTCTGTGCTTTTCTTTTTGCAGTAAGTACAGCAGGCGGAGCAGCTCTTCCTCTTCCTGCATGGATGTCTCCATTTAGATTTGATTTACAGTGTGCATGTGCAGAATATGTAGATGTCGATGATGGTGTCATCAGGGTAATTTTTCTTGGAGACTGCGTGTTTTGTATGGGAAGCCTTGTGAAATTTGAAAGCCATATACATGAGGCAGGGAGAGTCAAATTTAAGTTGCTTTTGAGTTGCATCGTGTTAATGTAGGAACTGAGGTTTTGGACCTTGACCCATATTAGGTTAGTAAGTCAGGATGTCTTAGTGTCTGCTGCATCGATTTTGACCTTTCTTTTCTGTTTTTTTTTTAAAACTAATTTTGTAACCCATTTTTAAATATCAGACAAACTAACACTAAATAAAATCGCTGGAAGAGATAAGAAGCACATGCATGTAAATGTAATCATACAGACAAAACCACACACCGCAATTGGCTTTGTAGTCTTTAAATCAGTTCTTAAAATCATCCCAGTTACTTCTGCTGCTATTGGTGCTAATATCCTCACTCTCTTTATCTTGAAATTTATACCTTTCCATATCCTGTATATTACATTTATGGTGTCTTTCAAGCATAAGTGGATGTTCATAAAATCCTCTCATGGCTGGTGATGAAAGACATATACCTAAATTAAAATGTCACAAAAATGTGGACTATGGCCATGATTAATAATGAATAATAATTAGCAACACTGAAAATATCACCAGTGTAACTTTAGTCAACATAGAAGCAAGTAAAAAAGACAGCGATATAAAGGAAAAACATTTATGTGAATGGGGGCTATATGATTGTTTCCTGCTGAGTGTGAAATATCTCAGTCTATATCTATTTGTACAGGAGGACACATCTCAGTGGCCCCGCTGTGGGCCTGATGTGAAACCCTAGCCAGGACATTTTGGTTAACTGGAGCTTTCTTGACCCAAAAATGTTATTCCTGTCCGCCTTGTTAATGTTTTTCAGTTCAGAAAACCTCTAAAGAGCTAAACAGCCTGGTTTCTGTCACAGTTGCACTATGAAATGCTATGCTATGAAAAAAACTTAGAAACTGATGCAAGGATACAAGATTAAAAAATACACTCTTTTTTTCTGAATTCTGAAGTCATTGAGAGAATTTAACAACTTTCCCCTTTTTTTGGATTTTGCCTCTCTAAATTGGAAGACATTCCAGAACTTCAGGGAGCGACAGGATTTCTGGATTCAATCCCACATGGACCAAAGTAATCACGACACGGCAGGAGGCTTAGTTGAAGCCAAGTGAAGCTATAGCTCTGTAGTTAAGTTTAATCGTTGCAGCGCAGACTGTCAAGCAGAGACTAGAGTGGTGAGGGCGAATGGAGGAGTGCTGGAGTGAGTGACTGTATTTGTGTGTGTGTGTGTGTGTGTGTGCATGTGCACAGGAGTGGTGGGAGATCTCAAGGGAGATGAGGCGAGCCAAGACCCGGTATGTGATCATCATCGCCATGGGACAGCGAAAAGAGCGCACAGCTTATTAAGGGGATCGCCACGGGAGGGCCAGTCGATCACAGAGCCAGCTGGAGTTTCCTCAAAGCAGTTAGGAGCACAGAGAGTGAATAAGAGCAGGAGACAGACATGGAAACAGGAAGATACTGAGACAGGAAGAGTTAGAGACAAATTCAGACAATAATCGTAGAGAGGGTCCTGTGAATAATTACCATTACCCCAATGGTTCAACTACTTTCATTATCTGAACTGGGGACCATAGTTGTCGACATTCTTGATCTGAGAGTTCTAGTCTCTCCTGTTCAGTCACCTTTGCACATCATGCAGGTTGTGATTGTTCACAGTTCAATGATTTTCCTCAGTCAGACCTCGTAGTGGATAATTTCATTGAGAAATGATTTTGTGTTGAAGGTTAAAAATGCGCGGCCTGTGAATTACCAGTAGCAATCAGGACAGTGTTTCTGATGCTGTAAACACTGCAAATGATATGTTGACACTGACTAGTCTGCTGTGTTGGCAGAATTCTCAGAAAATAAAACCCTAAGTATCTACATGCCTGCAAAGCATTAGGGGTAAATTGGGAAAGTTTTTAATTATGTGTGTTTAGCTGCATCATTATGACAGTAATGGTGGAGCTTCGCACCAACAAAACTGACACCACTGAAGTGGAAGTGAAGTGGCACTAGCAATTAGATTGCATGTCACAAAGCACACACTGTACTGCTGAGAACTGGAGCCAGGGCTCTATCCCCTGTAATTATCAGCTCCTTGTAAGGACTCCCCAAATAGATATTCATAATACTATAGTCCAAGTCTTATATGATTTATTTTAGTTTTTATCCCCGTGGGTCCCATAAAAGAGTAGGACTGAAAGGACTGAACAATGTAATGGTAAAAGCTGTAGGCAAGGGGATTCCAATATTTCATTTCTTTTTCATACAGGCCATTTTGAATGTTTCACACCAGTGTAACTAATCACATTAATAATGGCTGCATTTCATTCAGAGCTTCCAGTTGTAGAACCCTGGCATTGTGCTCCTGAGGTTACCGGCAAAACTACATGGAACCACTGTTTTTAGTTACACCCGCCTTGTTATTGCTATGATGAGTGAAAATAGTGAAAACAGAAAGAAGAGTAGCACTGGCATTCCACATGGTGTAGATAGAGCTGGAAAGGGCATGATAACAGAGTCTCATTCTCTCTTTGTGTTAGATGTTCGATAGATTCTATGAATTTTATGGAAGTTATCATCTTAATTTGATAATCTGCAATACATTTTTCACATCAATACTTGCTTTTTAAAACATTTTCTTTTAAAACTGAGGTATACACTAACAACACAAACATTTTGAAGACAATTTCGACAATTCAGAGACTGACAAAACCCAACATCTGGATATTCAGTTCTCTCTTGCTGGGAGACTGATGATCACCACGTTCAGTTTCATCAGTGTGATGAATGCTGTTTACAAAGTTAGGCATGCTCCTGTATTCACAGACACGCACACACCATTTGCATTTTTTCCTTGGCCTTTATGTTGCTTGTTATAGGTGAGTGTGGTTGGGTGTTATCTTTGACTACACCCAGCTAAGATATAGTGCTTGGCCACCATGCTGACATGCTGCTGTTTGGCATCAGACCCAGACTATGCAACAAAAAACCTAGACAGCCATGTTTGAACAAGTCACCCTATCACTGACACACACACACACACACACACACACACACACACACACACAGACAGACACACCAAACAAAAACTGTAAGCACACACTCATATGCGCACACAGACATGCTCTCATCACCACCGTCATACACTGCATACACTAACACAGAAATGCACAGAACACAAAAGACTGTTTCCTTGATTGTTACATCACACACACACACACACCCATGCTTTCATAAACATTTTTTCCTCTCTGTCACGCACAACCAAATGCAGTGCTGCAGAGAAAATGACGAAGTGCCTTAACACGCATATCCGTACACAACTTCTCATACACTTGCACAGTCTCTCTCTCTCTCTCTCTCTCTCTCTCTCTCTCTCTCTCTCTCTCACACACACACACACACACACACACCCACAGTCCTTAGGTCATTGTGTTAATTAATTAGCCTGTACAACAACTCAGCATGGAGTTAATTAGAAAGCCTGTCACCTCCTGCAAGCCTCGCAGATATCACTGTTTCCTCAGGCCACATTCAGCCACTATCACACAAGACACAGGCACACACACACACACACATGTATACATGGGTGGTCTTTGACATGGCCACTGAGTGAATGACGCAAGTAAATCTTTGCATTGTGTCTGTTTGCCAACTTTGCAGGTAAGCAGGTATTTGGAATCCTAGTCTGGTTAAAAATCCCCATTGGACTGAAAAGAAATTCTCCTGTTCCTTGATTTTAAATTTGCATTTTATGCATGTCATCCTCAGTAATCTCATAAATTCAAGCGCAAAATTTGGTTTGAAAAAGCCTTCAGTTACAGCATGCTGTTGCTGTATTACAATGTATTACAAAGTGAAATAGATCTATGAAGCACTTGTTTGTTCCAAAAGTAAAAAATACAGGATTTTCTTCTCTGTAAGCTCGTCAAGATGAGAAGAAGTCTCGTGAGATTGTGCAGGGTTACAAAGACACAACCTCAAGGCCTGAACTATATCAGGTGAAACAGAATTCAAGAAGTTTTGGTTGAAAGAACAAATTTGGGTTAAAATACATTTGTAATTGTAAGAACTTTGGTTGTTTTGAACTTTTAATTGAATCAACTTTACTTCTGCCAAAATTAAATCCTGGCCAAGTAAAATGAAGCTACTTCTCCCTGAGCAGTTTATTTTGATGCTATTTTCATTTGCTCTACTGGGTCTCCTGAGGCACCTGCTCTACACACACACACACACACACACACACACACACACACACACACACACACGTCACCAAAACATATGCACATGTGCATTCTGCTGTTTGTGATAAGCAACTAGGCTCACACTATTGTTCCTTCATAATATTGAACAGAATGAAATACATGGGTCTACAAAAGTTCTGGTGCATGTAGTTGTACAACACTTGATAAACCCTCCCTCAAACACACTCATATTCTCTCTCTGTTAAATGTAAGTAAGGAGTTGTTCATGGCCTGTGAGATTTTTGTTGAGTTTGAAATTCTCGTCTCAGGCTCAGTGGGACTAATTTGAATTTAGTGAACAGTTTGTTCCGTCTTTGATTGCAAGTAGAATCAGCTTAGGTTTCACACTTTGTTTTCAGCTTTAAGAGTTACAAGTGAATTCTCTTACATTTAACTTGAACAGGGAGTTGTTCTTTTAAGTTTACATTTTAGTTATGTAGGTCATGCGCCTGTCTGGATGCGATTTAGTGCAGCAGTCTGATACTTACTCTTAAAATCCCCATATTAGTGAGGTTAAAAGTCACGGCGCCCTGGCAATAGATGGATCAAAACATTCCTGTAATCCTAGAATGGTTACGTGAGAGACATGGAAAAAGTAGTGGGTGGAAAAAATCATTTCTGAAGAAGAATTGTTTTTTGTGGCTTCTTGGGAACAAAGAACTCCACAACAATCTAAATAACACACAGGTCTGATATATTATTGTCTTAAGTAACTATGGCTAATGTGTTATCCTAGAGTTGACTATTTCTGCTGATTTATGAGCAATACAACCAAAACAATGAGCTAAAAAGATCCATAATAATTCTGACAAGTCTGTTTGTTACTACAAGTCAACTGTTTTGTACTACATGTGATTATTTTATGTGAAATCTGAATCAAAGGGGAGGGGAATGGATGAGGTTCAGAAAGAGAATGATTTTGAGATGTGGTCTTTGTTCCAGAATCAAATTCTAAAACTTCATTTAACAGTCTCAAATATATTATTATTTAACTTCATATAGGGTTAGGTGAGGTAATGTCCATTCAGTGTGTGTTTACTGTAAAAATAAGTGGACTATTTTGATGCAGAATGAAAAAGTGAGATTTGGGGGAAACTTGACATGATGATCTGGCAACCCTCAAGTTGTACTTTCCATTGTTAGCTAGTGTTAGTTGACAATGGTGATTTTGAAGTGGTTGGTTACAGTTTAAAACATAAGAAAGCATAGTATCTTTACTGAATATAACTTACATGAAAAACAAACCAAAAAAAAAAACAAGTGGAACTTTGTGAGAGGACTTAAACCAAGGTTGTGCGGTCTTTGCTGTGTATCTGTCATAATTCACTATTTTAAGTTGAGTAGTTGAATGGAAGGACTAGGAGAGGAAAGAATTACAGAGTTCAGCTGAGAAATTACTTAGACAATTGTAATAGAGTAGCAGAAATACATATTGCACAAAGCAAACTCTTTGTAGAACCAAGCTATTTCTGTGTGTGTGTGTATATTTGTGCACATGTACTGATCGACCAACAAAAACGTCTCTACCAATGTTCAAACCCACGCCCTTGATTTTAATGATTTTTCATTAATGTCCTGTGGAAGACCATAATCTGTGGCCTTTAGAAAAAAATACTTGCAGGTTCTAAAAGTTTTTTCAAAATGACTCATTTGAAAACTCTTTTAATGACTTAGTGGAAAAACTATTTTCAGGCTGAGCCGTTTGTAAATGATTTCTAAGGAAATGCTGAGAAAAACACATTATTATATTTTCAAATAGTGAGACATCAACATGATTGGCAGCAGCATTTAATGACACTTGGGTGAATAAAGTATCTTGTCGTTTCCATTTTTCATTTTATACAACATTTCCTCATGAAATGATTCATAAAAAAGTTTCAAGTTAATATTTTAAAATAAATATATTTTGTTGGTATTATTGTATTTTAATACCAGACTTCACCCCATTCTGTCAAAATGACTGATAGCAAAACATATTGTTTTTTTATAAGGGCAGATTCCCCTGCAGTTTATGAATATAGAATTATGAGATATCATCAAAACGTGTGTATAGTTGGACAGAGAAACACAGTGAGCAGAGAAGTGAAAGATTGACAAAAAAATGAAAGCTGATGGAATGACTGAAGCTGAGTGAGACAGCAGGTGAGAGAGAGAAAAGCGGAGCTGCAAAGAGGGTTGACAGAGAGGATACAGACAGAAAGAGAGTTGGCATGAAAACCGTATGTTAATCCTGCAAATAATATTGTAATATTGTGCGTAGCCCAAAGCTGATGAATTTGGCAGTGAGAAGCTATGTAGCTGGCAGCAACACAGCCCCTGTAATATTTTTAGTGCGTTACCATCAGGGTGGAAGCATACCAGCCACCAGTCAAATACCAACTATGAATACATAAAAATAAATACATAGATTAATTCTGTTGTATGTTTGTGTATTTTATATCAGTGTGTAGGTATTTTCATTATTAATTTGTAATAATTCTCTTGATTGACAAACATCAATTTTGGTTTTAAATTACTGAGCAATACACATTGGTTTCGTGTGTGACACATCACTTGACTTGCACACTGAACATGTCATACAGACAGAATAAGCTAAGGCACAGTAACCAGAATGAAGCTGACTCAAAGAGGAGAAAACAAAAGGTGCAGGTATTTTGTTTATTAGTTGAACAAAGCTGTGTACTTTTTGACTCATTAAATGGGGCTGATTTCACAGTGTATTCCAGGTAAATTAAGACTAAAAAAACATGACTGACTTAGCTAATCTGGCAATATAATCGTGTGTGGACAGATGGTGGGGTGTATGGGGGTTTAAAGGCTGCCTTGAGAGTTAGGTTCAGTTACCAGCAGTAAGAAGGAGCAAGATTTTGTCTCAAATACACAAATGGGACTACAGTTCTCATTGGTAACCCAGGTGAAGTAGGATCCAACTGATTTGGATTTTACCCATGCAATTTCATACCAGTAGACTTCACACTCATTCTTATGTGCTGGTATTCCACTCTAAAATGTTTGTATGCAGTTTGTAAGCACTCGTGTCCAACAGAAAGGTATTTGTTGCTGGGTTGTTGTGTAAATAAAAGCACGGAGGCTTAAAATGACCTATGTTTGACATTATTGGTGAAAGAAGCGTGATGGATGGAGGTCGGGGTGGTAGTGTGGGTGTGATTTAAACAGAGATTGTGGTTTGTGTTCTGCCTCATACAAATTGTTAACACTGGTCTAAATGAATCATGAAGGTAATCTATAACTAACTTTAACCAAATAATTGTCATTTTCATTTAGTTATTCATGAAGGGCGACTTGTAGGACTGGCCAGTGCATCACATACAAGTACACATACTGTAGACTGCTGTACATGCACAGACAAAAACAACATAGATGACTATGCATCATGCACATACACAAACCACATACACAAACTAAATGCACAAACACATTGTGACAATCTGTCGCTCTCATACACTGACATACAATACTGATTCATGGCATATGGCATTGATGGCACTGAGCTTATCCATTCATTGGACTTAATCCATCCATTTACTTTGCTGGACTATATGACTCACCCTTTAGGTATCCAGTGTGTGTGTGTGTGTGTGTGTGTGTGCTCAGGAGATGCTGCAGTGTATGTGACAGACAGCTCAACATTATCTCTGCTGCCACACACCACTCTGCTCCTCTCATGACCCATTTAACTTCCTCTGTATACCACTGACACACACTCCCGTCACCCATGGCAACGCATGGCTCCAACACACGTGTGTTAAAGAGGAGTTGGTGTGTGTAGTTGTGTAAAAGATTTTTGCATGATTATTAGAGAAAGTTGAGCATGTGTTTTGAAGTGTGTGCACTTGAACGAGACGCTTTGTGTGTTTGACAGTTTGTGTATGTTTGTTTGTACTTGTACTTGTTTTTGTGTATTTATGAAACAAAATTAGCAGTGTTTGCCTGAGAGAGAACCTCCAATGTATCAGATGATTTAAAATTAGCATGAATGCAGCGGAGTGCCGTATCTTTCTGAGAAATGTATCACTAGGAACAACTTTCTTATCACTTTGTATTTTCAAACAGTCCTTATCACCAAATCTATAGCACTGATCTGTGGTGCCTGTGTTCATATGTAACTTTCTTTATCCATGTTAATTATGACTGTCTTTTCACAGTGGCTAAAGCAGAGGTAGAATGATGTTATAACGCTGCAAAATGTTTCATTCAAGAGAGGGTGGTTTGTGTCCCATTTAAACATCAGTCAAAGGTGGATTCTTTCAGCCGCAGAGGCTGTGTTTACTTGCCTAAATTAATTAAGACTGTATCATAGTTCAGGTCAGTTACACTTGTAGTTATGAGGACTTTATATTGAGGGGTGAAATAGCAGCAGCATGCTTAGTCAATCTGTTTTCAAGTACAAAGAAAGAACTATCAAGCAGTGACGTGTGTTCTGTAAAGGTCTAGGCCTCTCCAGGATCTGAAGGTTCAGCTGTTTCTCAAAAGTTCAAACACTGAACATGCCTTAATACACAGGACAATGGCAAAATCAGCAGGTTATTGGTATGGTGTTGTTGTATTCTGCAGTCATCAATTACTAGTCATATTGCCCAGTTTTCCACTTCAGAGGTTTTCATTGTCGTTCTGGCCAAACTTGTTATTTCTCGTATTGTTTCCATACAGTACCAATGAGTGTTTCTGGCCATTTATTTCAAAAACCTGCAGGAAAACATGTAAGAAATTATGTTTCCCAAACCTGAGCCTTTTCATATACCATGTGTATTTATCTGTCTTCCTCTCATTTGACGTTCATCCCCCTATAAGCTTCTCTATCTTTATTTCTTTCTCCCTGTGAGCAGCTTTTTTCCCAGACACTCTCCCTACTACGGTGGAAGAAGTTTTTCAGTCAAACTGAGAGAAGAAGCCGTTGAAATTTCTGGAACACGGCCTGGTTTTCACATCCTCCTTGGTTTATGCTCACAGTATGTGTGTGTGTTTGTGTGCTCATTTCTCCTGAATTTACTCGTATGCCACTCAGGGAGAAGGAGCAGGGGAACTTCAGAAACATTCTGAGAGTATGTGTGTGTGTGTGTGTGTGTGTTTGTGGGCATGTGTTTGTGTATGTAACCCAGAAGAATTAAGAGAGAGCGGTGGAGAGAAAGTGTTTGCTCTGCAGTTCTCAGCTATAATTTGTCCTCCTCCCCTGGTCTTTCCCTCTCTCGCTCTACCTCTCTTCTTCCTCACTTTGCCATTCCCCTCCCATTTCATTTCCTATTCCCACCTTCTGCTTCTGTTCCTCTCTTTGTAAAAAATACTTATGCTGGGATGTGTGTGCGTGCATGTGTGTCTGTGACTAATCGTCTCATTTTTTCCATGATGCAGTGCAGAGGTAGACTCTTGTACAAGTCACCTCAGCTCTGACTTGACTCATCAATGCTACAAATGTTCTATTACAGCCAAGTGTAGAGACACAGCTACATGCATTTATCTAGAATCTCCTGCTCTGCAGAAAGTTCCTATTCAGTATTTCACTGTATAATTGGTTTAAAACCTCTGTCTAATGACTCATTTTCAAACTTTGGACAACAGAAAATCTAAATGGTTAGGCACATTATGCTTCAGAAGATGCAGAGGAGGGATGTTTTTATCTACATCATTGGCTCAGTCTCAAATGACCCAGTATGGAGTCCAGCCGGGTCTCATCAATCTGTGTACAAATAACACTACATTTTCAAATTGTGTGCAGTGCATATGCCAAATCCTTTCTATGTTGTTTGGGTTGAAATGCTTTCGTTTAGGTGCACAAACCGCCCGATCAGGGTTATGGAAAGATTGTGGTTTGGGTTAAAACAATAAAAGAAAAGTAAAATGCATGATGTGTGAGTTTTAGGACAAGAATTCTATATTATTCTTGCATGAGGCCCATTGTTTGTTGACAGGTGTATCAGATACCTAATTTGCACACTGGTGTCTGATCACAGTGTTGGCAGATTTGATATAAGACAAATCAGGATCACATGTTAACACCTGGTGTGAGTGAGGTCAAAGAGGGTCACAGGGGGAAGTGACCTGCCAGCTGTTGTTTTTTCATTAATGAATGATTTTTTCATAAAAATCATTTTATCAAACTCTTGCCTTAAAGTAGTGATTCACCCCAAAACACATCTCACTTACTTCTGTCTGTTCAGGTTTTGAGAAAGGCTCCTCTGAGATTATATGCTTCCATCCAAATACAGTGACAGTGAATGGAGCTCCCTTTTAAAAAGAGGAAAATGGTTTCAGTCAAAACTGTTCACCAAGTGGAGCGGTCTAGGTATTATCCAGAGTAACAAGGTCAGCATTTCTGGGGAGACACTTCAGTTGTCATATTTTTCCATAGCAGTTTTTGAAAGAGTAAACAAACAAAATCCAATTGACTTTCTTTGTATTGGTGTGGCCCCAGAAGTCTTAGAGGCAAACATCTCAAAACCTGAACAAATAAAACCAAAATGATCTTTGTGTTTGGATACCATGATCATATGTTATGTTTGTTTGGGTTAACTGACCTTAAATGTGTTATCTGCATGTGCATACACACCTGTGTGTATCCCTGTGAGTCACCCATCAAGTCAGCAGTCACATTCACAAAGCCACTGCCAAGACACTCACTACAAGTAAGTTGTTTGACACTAATTAGCGCCACAGAATTTTCTTTTTGTATCATGTCTAAATCTGCCTCAGGAAACGTCATGCAAATTTATTCAAGGTGCCTAGAAACCTGCTAGGCTGTCACTTCACCAGATCACTCCAGTTTACACTACATTATAATTTAGCACTTAGATTACAATCCTACTTGTTAGACTTAGATCATTGCTTGACAAGACGGGGGCAGGAAAACAAAAGCTAGGGAAGGGAGTGGGAGAGATTGATGGACAAGGGAGGGAAGAGACAACAATTCAGATACAATAAAGCAGTATGAGAAAAAGTAAGCCCTTTGTCAGTGCTTATGTAATGATGTCTTTGTAAAGATTAGGAAAACAGCTGAGAATGTTACACTTTAAATTAGTTTTGACACTTTTACTTTAGCATAGAGTTTTCTTTTTCTTTTTAGGAAAGTTTTATTCATTGTGGACTACGATTATGTTTGGTGACACACTGTAGGTAATTTACAGTTTTTTGTCAACATGTAATACAAACTGATTATTTGCATGACACATGAAGCTGTGCAAGATTTGCACACGATTAAAGGAATATTTTGTAATTTGGGGAAATAAACCTATTATCATTGACTTTCTCTCCGCAAGTAAGTTGATTGATACCGCTTTCATGTCTTTATGGTAAATATGAAGCAGCCAGTTAGCTTAGCTTAGCACAAAAGCTGGAAACAGGGCTAAATAGCTATCCAGTAAATAGTACCTAACGGCATATCTAAAGTACACAGGTCAACATAGTAAATGCTGTTTGTTTAAGTGTTAAACAACACACTGTGGCTCTACAGATGGTTATGTGCCCCGGTTAACTGGCTCCCCAGCTGTTTCCAGTCTTTGTGCTAACTAAACTGACCGGCTGCTCACAGCAGCTTCATTTATAGCAAACATTAAAGTAGCATTGATCTTCTTATCTAACTCTATAAGCAAGTGAATAAACTGAGCTATTCCTTTGAGAACCCTGTCCACCATAACCATCTCCTTGTGACTATGCCATTGTCAATAAGAGGATCGCTTCATTCATTCAAAAAAGTATGTTTCCTCTGGAGATAATTTAGCCATCGATAATTTGACCACTGTTAAGTATAAATAGTATTTCAAGGGATGTAAATTTAGTATTTAGTTGTTTTAATTCCCTGATGTGATCCACAGTAGACATGGAGAGGGGCAGCAAGGCAGAGAGCAGACAGAAACCTGACTCTGTTGATGCTACACTGGGTGACTTCAAACATGGTCCACTTATTCTAATTTGGGGGCAGTATGTGTATCGCTTTGCAGATATCTGGCAGCCAGCTATCAACAACAACAACATTTACATCATGCTGGCCATCATGGCTACTTGCATGAGCAAAGTATAATTGGAGCTTTGAATTTGCCCCATCAAATTACAAACCAATCACAGCTGTATAGATGCTGTATAGATAGCTACATAGATCACAATTATATCTTTTATGAGACAGTGGTACTTTAAGCTGCCATCCTACAGGCTTACACATTTTGGCAGGAGTTAATTTGCTATACTGTTATTTGGAATCCCTTTTCCCTTTTTGATGTATGGCTTTAATATTTCATTATTCCTGTAAATGGTTCGAAGGATTAACAAAATCTGCTCCTCAGCACATTTGTCAGGGTGCAATTCACTTTATCCCAACTACATTTGCCTCAGTAGTTTCTGCTTTGCCTCCCAAACACGAGAAACTGCTGGCTATAAGATGTCCTCATTTATCTCTTTACTCAAAACTATTGCACTGAAGTGCTGCAATTGGTTGAAGCTATATTTTGTATATTAATTAAGCTCTTGGAGGAGGACTGACTCCGCTGTTTTCAGGTATCTCATTGCCCTGTCACAAATTGGTATTGCCAAATGGCATTGTTCGCACCTATCCAGATGACCCGATACTGTGTGATAACATTCCAGTCAGTCATTCCACCATCCAAGGGAAGGAATGGAAAAGTTTTGAATTTAGAGCAGAGTGGAACCAAAAATGGGTCAGGAGCCTGTTTCTTGTGGTTTGCCAACATGATACAAGGCTGTTTTGATGAGCCTGGTTCCCTGGGTGTCACAACCAAGTGCTTTGCACCAAATGCAAAGTGAATATGCAGTCAGAAATATGAGATGTTCAGTTTCAAAGCAAATCAGAAGGTAGCCTATTGACATGGGCTGAATTCTACAGAAATCAATTTATTTTTTCATCATGTGGCAGTTCATAGAGACACCAGGGATCATAGAGGATCTGAATATTAAATACCATCTGTGTTTTAAAAAAAAATCTTATTATCATACATTTGATACCTGGCTTTCAGAAGGCTGAGTCAGAGAAGTCTGTTTAATGACAGCAGCCTTCAGATGTCATCTCTTGAGTGTTACAGTGTGATGTGTAATTATTTGTCTTTTTTTTGTCTTGATTTGCATTTCTTTACTTTTCTTGTTTAATATTCATCTGTGTCCCAAATATTGTGTTCCTGAATTTTCTAAATATCTGCATCAATGCGTACTGTATGTGCATTTGTGTGAAGCATGTTTGTCTGTTGTTGTGTGTGTGTGTGTGTGTGTGTGTGTGTGTGTGAAGCATGGAAGGTGTGGGACATTAATACACTTATTATATCATTAGGAGGAGGAAATGGTGGAAACAACAGGCATTAATGACAGATTTGTGTCCCACAATCATTTTTGTTTCATAGTAACTACCTCCTTTGGGTTTTACAATTCATGACACAACCAGTCAACCAACTCATTACACTGTGTCCTGTTCATACAGTATATTTTACCCTCTATGAGAAAGCAGCAAGTCTTACCCACAGTTTTGATTCAGACAAATTTGACATTTATCTCTTCTCAGCAAACTATTTCATACAGTGACTTGTATATATTTAGGTGCTTACATCTGTTTAAATATTCATATGTGCACTACAAATATGTAAATAACAGTTTAGCTATGTAATGTATGTGTGAATGTGATTGGAGCAGTAAGAGTGGCACGGTACTTTCGGTATGCTGATACATGAGACAAAGGACAGAATGAGACAAAGGACAGAATACCATTAAATTGATCCTATAACAAAGAAGGATCTATTGATTTTTAAAAACTCATCTTGTAGGATGAAACCTGGCTGTTCAATGTTTGTAGTTTGGTCCTTCTGTTTGGATGGTTACAACAGATTGTAATATATTCCTGTGGTGACAATGAGAAAGATATAGAGCACATTTGAATTTAACACAGTTCTACTATGTTCATAGCCATATAATTGGCTTTTGGGATAACCTGATAAGGCTCTACCTCAGCTTTCTGGAACAGATCAGCGCACTCACTGACTTATCCTGGAAGCTTCTTTTCAACTCAGGCTTCTAAGAACAAGGGCTAAGCTGGACTCTATCATTAAATCATAAAACGGAAAATTAAATGTAGGAACGCCATAATAAATATAATTACCCCTGTGATGTTATAGTACAAGATTCCTCTGTGTCCTGCATGATTCTCTGTCAGTCAGTGGAATTTGATTTCTGCCCAAGAGTTCATGACATCTGATGACAAAGGATGAACCAAACTGTCCAATGAATGTTACTTGTCATTGGTTCATTTGTAATAAATCAGCATGAACACAGGAAAGGGTTAGAGCTACTGTGTATAAAACTACAGTTATGTGAGGGGCCTAAAAATTCCTGACTAAGCATGCTCTTTGTCATCGCTTCTCTCTGGCTTTGTCACAGTTCTACATATTCTCAGCTCAGAGCTTCCCAGTGCAACCAGACTTTTATTACTGGACAGCTATCATTCTCACTGGATCAGCTGGAACTTAACTCTATTGTTCAAGAACACAACAACAGTATATTTCGAGGGAGGGAGGCCTTTTCACACCACTGACACACTGCACCCTTCAAGTGGATAATACCTAGGAATTTAAACAGCTTCTTACTGTATCATTTTAATCACTCACAAATGGCCACTTGTGTGTGTGTGTGTGTGCAAAGTTGTAGTCATTTGAAGTTGAACAGCTGTGATTAATTCACACCCACCACTTGGTGAGACCGTTTCATAACCAGTTCATGTAGAGTACCAGTGACGCACACTCATACAGACAAAAAAACTATATCTTGTTATGAAACTTTGAACACCCTCCTGGCATCAGAAAACCATCCCTTTAAAGCCCTCTAAGTAAATTAATGAAAGAAAGCCAAGTTTGTAGAGGCCTTGAGTGTGTGTGAGCGGTGGGTGGGTGGCTCCTTGTGAGGATCAACTGAAACAGATGAATGAGAAAAATTATCTTAAGCTTTGATTAGTCATTTTAGTGACTGTTTAAGGACAGAGACTCTTTGTTCCTTTCTCCCTGTTAATGTGTAAATTTTGGATTTTTTTTGGAGGGGGGGGGGGTCTACCACTAAAACATATGTGCTTCTTATGAGAGGAGAAACATCACTTGACATCAGCATCACTACCAGACTCCCACCAGTGTGGAAATTATAATTACAGTGTTATCTTATAGAGATCACTCTTACACATTTAACAATGTTACTTTATTAGTCTGGATTTTATAAAAACTAAAATGGTTCCATTTACATGAGTGACGGGTGGATGGGAGTTCACCACCCTCCAAATAAAATTTGTCATGACCATTTATCAAATGCCTCTAAAAGCTGGATGAGTAGATGTTTTGCTCTGAATTGTGTCACATTTAACAGACCGTGTGGTTGTTGAAGTAAACACAGACATGCCTGCAGGTGGTAATTCTAAACTCTGTGCATTGGACCGTGTGTCGTCTGTGCTGCTTGGTCCTTATCCGTCTGTGTTTTGTGTTTTACTGAACATCCAATATGTAGCTGCTGGTTAAAGATTTAATAAATACTTAGTGTTTTGCCATTTTTACAAAACGTGTATGGAATTTAAATACAGAGTTTGTTGTGTGTTGTTGCAGCCGACAAAATGGAGTTCATCTTTCAGTTTCTCATTTCAAAGAGTAAGGTAGTGTTGAGAAGGCATTTTTTTAAAATATAACCTACAAATCAGTTTCAAACAGGCAACTGAGCAAGTGCATGAAATGCTTTTTGGCCCACTGAGCAGCCAGAATGCCTCTGCCTGGTAGAGTTTAATTTCCCCTTAATGCACTGCAGTAGTCAGGAAGAAACAACTGGTGTTAGGTCTTGGAATCCGCTGACAAAGCCAAATGCTGAATTGAGTCTATTTCTGTCTTTCTGACTCCGGCAGAGTCTATAATACTTTGAAAGTTGTTATACTGTGAGCTGAGGACAGTTCTTTTACTGCTCAGGATGTCTGCCAGTCTGCAGCTGACCTCCTTTTCAAACTTTGAGCTCAGTTTCACTTTCGCAAGTTCACTCTTGAGATTCATCCATCCACTTACCTGTTCAGGTTCTTTACAAGTTATACTGTGTTCACTATGGGAGTTACTGTAATTGCCAGTTAATGACTTACATATATGTTTTTTAAAGTATGGCTGAGAATCTGAATTGGCATCTGTGTCTGAAAAACCCATCCTTTATGACATAAATATGGCATTAGAGGAATATGTTCACTTCTCAACTCCCAGCATTGACTGCTGGTAGTGGACAGGACAAAGTTACAGTTTGTGTATGGTTTACACCATCCCCATCAGACATTATTTATGGTCTAACCCAGTGAGGGTCAGGACCCCCGCAGTGAATTATGAGATGAATCTAATGAGTCACCAGTTGATTACTGGGGTATGAGATGATGAAAAATCCTCCAAAAATGAAATGAAACCAGACTCAGGGAAAGAGAAAATCAGTATGTGATTTAACTGCTCACAATTGATACACATGGGGCCACAAAAAGGCTTTTACTCAGGGTTTATAAAGAAAAAATGTTTGGAACCACTGCCTTAACCAACCAATCAATAATATATAACAATATAACCTGTCATTTACTGATTAAAATTACACCTCAAGTTTGCACCACAGGTGGTAGTTATTTTCCTTCCTGACCTCATGTCAATATGAAATTCCAGTTCAGTGAATATTTTAGCTCCGTGTCCTTTGATTAAAAACCCGCAGATGATACGGTCCTCTAAAGTGCCACTCTGTCAGAAGCATCTGGCTCAAGACACTCACACCCCCTCAGTGATCGTCATGGGGTGACTTTTAATTTCCTGCCAGCAATCAATTTTGTCAGGTGTCACACTTTTCAAAGAGTGAAAACTTCACTGCAGGATCAAACTGCCTGCATGGGACGTTTCGGGTCAGTGATTAAAAAGCATGTCTTAAACCCCCAGGTGAGTTTTCATTATAGCTACCTGGGGTTCACACCCTCAGCTCTGCAGTGTGTGTGTGTGTCTGTGTGTCTGTGAGCAACCGCAAAAGGCTGAGTGTGTGTAATAGAGGGTATATACTTCTGTGTTTGGCTGTGTGTCGTTTTGTGTGTGAGATAGCTAAGCAGAAGTGTCCACAGTGTGTGTTTTCCTGCCCACCTGCAGTGTGTGTGTGTGTGTGTGTGTGTGAGTGTGTGTGCGCGTGCGACCTCTCCTCCAGAGGAGATGATGAGCTTATTATGGAGAGACACGAAATAGAGATTAAAGAGCAGATGAGAGCAGGCAGAAGGATGAGGGGACAGAAGAGAAAAAAGAGAGAGAAATGGGAGGAAGATGGACAGAGAGAAGGAGAGGGGTGCTGAGAGAGAGGGAGAGACTAAGAGGTTTGGATGAGCTGGGGGGGTTGAGGGTTGGCGAAGGGGAGGACGGATTGTTTTAGGGTCAAGATGATAGGTGGACTGGAAGGGATGGATGGATAAAGGGAGGGCAGGAAAGATGGAATCAAAGAAATAGGTACCTAGGGATAAACCAAAGAAGGAAGTAGTGAAAGGAAAGGTGATATCAAAGGAGAGGATTAGATCAAATAAAAGATGAAGGAAGGAATATAGGAAAAAGGGGAGAAGGGAGAGAAGGATGAGAAGGAGGAAATCAAGGAAAGCAGGAAGGGGAGACACGGATTGATTGAAGAAGTTAACTGCAGTGGCTGTTGTGGAAAGAGACTAACTGTGTGTCTGTTAAGTGACAGAATGAAAAGTGTGTGTGTGTGTGTGTGTGAGAGGCAGAGATAATGAAGCATAGAACTGCAGAGACAAAAAAAGGCACCACGCTGAGTCTTTTATAAAAATGTTGCCTTTTCTCTGGAAGCACTGGCTGAGAGTTTTGGGTGGATGTTGGGGGCGGGGGTGGTGAGGTGGGATGGGTGAGCTGGGGGTATGGCGAGAGAGAGAGAGAGAGAGAGAGAGAAAGATAGAGAGCGAGAGGAGGGGGAAAGTAAATGTGCTGCCTCTCCCTTTCTCCCTCTCCTCTCTTTTCCCTCTGTGTCTCACTTCTCTCGTCACTTCGTTCTCTGGATTCTCCCCGAGCTGAAGAAGAGGGAGGAAAGAGAAGGAAAAAGACCAGAAGAACAAGAAAGAATATGAAAAAGAGGATGGTTGAGCTGTTTGTGGGACTAAACCGGAGTAGTTAAGTGCTGCATTGGAAAGGGAGAGAAAAATTGGAGGTAAAGAAGAAGACCAGACCGAGGAGAGGAGGAGGAGGGAATTTGGGAAAGCCAGTGAGCCACCGTGCTGGAACAACAAGAGAAGAGAGAAAGAGAGAGACAAGAAACAAGTGGTGAAAGTTATCAGGATTCTCGGAAAGACCGAGTTAGAAAGCAAGAGTTAGTGGGAGGTGAAGAATAAGCAAAAGAGTAGGGAAGAAGAAAGGGGAATAAGTGGAAAGGAAAGTCATCCTTGGTACAGAGACCACATCTGCAGCTGACAGGTGAACCTTGGTTAGCCAGGATGGACAAAGTGGAGCGTGTGATGAAGATGGTGAAGAGGATGTCGCCTAGGAAGAAGAGGAGAGAAGGAGGAGGAGGAAGAGGAGGAGGACCTGGAGAGCTGGAGAGCCCGGACACCCTGTGTGACGAACTCTGCCGCTTCAGCCTCTGCATCAGTGGTGAGAGGTCGCACCGCTCTGTGTGTGTGTGTGTGTGTGTGTGTGTGTGTGTGTGTGTGTGTGTGTGTGTGTGAAGTTGGGTGTGGGTGAGTGGAGTCAAGGCAGTGGATGTGTGTGTTCCAGAGATGTGTGTATTTGTGTTTACAGCATTGTGTGAAATAGACAGTGTGCTTAAAATGCAAATCTGTTCTTTATGTATATTCATGTTTTAAGAAGAAGGTATGCAAGGTGTTTGCATTTCCAGAATTGTGTATATTGATGTTTCTGTTGCTGTTCAGGCTGCCGACTTTGCGATTCTGCCGCACTGTTGAGTTGACTTTGGAGACAACAGTGTGTTCATGTGTGTGTTTGTGGGTGTGAGGAGTCCTCTAGGGAAGGGGAGTGTTTTTATTGCACACATAAAAATAAGATGCACATTTGAGTGAAAAATGAAGTTTGTGTATCTTAACCAAGTCTACAGTAAACTGCAGAGTATGAATTCAGCATATCTATCAGCTCAGTGTTCAACATTCAGTTATTTGGTCAGATAACTTAAAACAAGCCATGTATTTTCTTCACACTGTCTCGCTCTGTGTAAATAATGACTCTCCACTACTGAAGCTGTGTTAGTGCTTTCATCCAGTTTTTAATACTTCTCACTGACTGATCAAGGAGTTCTGCTGTCTGTTGTTTTTGAACATAGGAGAACATGGTTGTTATTCATGCTTTTGGTTACTGAATGGATGATTGAATCTTAGATCTGGGTTCAGTGCTCATTGCAATTGTAGGCAATTTCTGCAGACAGAAAATCCAAATTCTGGCAAAAGTGGAACTGAGGAAGGTGACGGGCTAACAGACATCTGTCAACCCAAACACATCCTCAAAATGGCTTTTATTTACATGACATATACATATTGTTATGAGTTTAGCTGCCTACTCAGATTATGTCCACTGTCAACATTTATCAGTTACCTTTTCAATGACAACCACTTAGAAAAACTAAAGTGTGAAACTAGAGTATGTTATTGTCAAAATGGTAAATGGTGCATATCTGTGTGTTCCTGTCCTGCTGGACTGTGTGTTACTGCATCTCTTCTCAGAGTAAAGTTTCAGCACAACTGATATCAAACTGGACATCCTTTGAAAGGCAAAACAAATGTCCATCCATCTCCTTGATCTCACCATGTATGAGCATTGGACTTATTCCTGTACTGGCATTGCTGGCCTGATGTATAATTGCTAATGCTGAAGTGTTGTATATTAAATTCTTAAGAGACTGGAGGAAACTGGCACGACTGAGATGTCCAAGACATTTTTCTCCTGCAGGGAAAGAAAAGTTTGGCTCTCACTTTTCCTGTGACACTTTTTTGTTGTTTCCCAGTGTTGCTGCATTGCTGTTCAGTTGACTTAATTAGTTAGTGCTACCATTTAATTAGCTCTGAGCTGGTTAGTGTTGTTGCTATAGTTTGTTAGATACCTCATGTTCTTCAAAGACTTTGGAAAGCATTTCACAGAGTTCAGATTTTTTTGTGAGATTTATTTTTTAACTTGCTTTGATCGTACACAAACAGCTCAGTAAGAAGAGAGAGAGAGGGTGAGTGTGGTAGTCAATGTATACAGAGAAGTGTACAGTAGTAAATGTACATGTGTGAGAGAGAAAAGTGTGAGTGAGCTTGTTTTCCTCTCTCCCTTATATCCTTTCATCAAACAATCTTTCTAATCACTCAGCAGAAACTGCAGCAGCCAGACTTCAAACAGCATCAAACAAGCATCAGAGAGCCAGCCATTACACTGCAGGCAGGGAAAGGTCACTTTGAAACCAAGAGGGAACATGAGGATATCAAGGCAAACATCCCAACACCCCCCTCTGTTCAAGCACAATAGATGACTTTTTTCCCTCACATGACTTATACTATTTGTTGGCCGCTTTGATCTTGTGCATCTAATCAGCAACAGGAGCTCATAAATGTTTAGTGTGCATACAGAGGGGTAAGACCAATGGATAGTTTCACCAGTATGTAGTAATGATATTTTTCTCTTACTCTAATGATGGATATCAGCCAGTGAATCATTTTACCTATGATTTAATGGAGGTGATTACACCATAAAAAATACTCTGGTGTCCCTTTTTCTCTCCAAGCTCACTCATTTGCTTTCAGACTTGTTTACTGTTCTTCTTGGATAAACCTTCGTTCAAAAATTTGTGCAGCTGTTTACCACTGCTGCCAGGGAATAAGATTGGCAACCATTTTAACACTGTGACAGTGAACTGAGAGTTGGAGCCATAGATGTTAGGGGAGTGTGAAAATAGTGAAAAACAACTGCTTCTTCTCCATTCGCCCTTCTAGAAGTGTCATGGGGCTCCAAGTTGGCAATAAAAGTTATTCTCTGTTCATATATGAATGAGGCATTTTATCTTATCTGTCCATTTTCTGGCTAACAGTGCAAATGAAAATGTTGTCCCTCTAAGGGAGAACACATTGCTTTTGGACTACACAGACTGAACCACGATTCACCTGGAACCAATGTCAGACCTCCTCTTACAGGTAGACTCAAGTATCGATTCTAGGTCCTTACCTGGTTTTGGAAATTGTTGCCATTGTTTTAGAACACTTCCTGGCTCAGAGCAGTGTCATCATATATACCACATCATATACAACAGAAGAAGGCATTGTGGCCACCCTGTCGTGTAAGAATATCAGCCTCCCCAAGTCCCATCAGTCAGAGATACACACCTTTGACAGTACAATTCAATCTTCCTTGTTAACTGCAGGTCTTATGGCACCCTCTCTCCCAACTAAGTGCAGTAACTGACAGATGGTGATAGGCACAGCCTACAGTAATCTGAGAGGAGAAAAGCATGAAGCAATTTGCTTGCTGTCTCTGAACAATGGGTGTGTGTCTGTACATATCTGTGTGTAAGTGCTGGATGTGTGTTAGGTGGAGAACTACTGGATAGAGTGAAATGCATGGGTTGCAGGAAAATATTAACCTTGCCTTAAGACCAGGGTGAACTATCCTATCTGTCTTAAAGCATGATTTCCTCTCACCAAAATGGCTATGTGCTACAAGTGAGTGGCAGTAAAACTACCAACCGTTATTCTGAGCTAAATTTGAATGAGCATAGTGGATGTGCCCTGCAGCAAAAATTCTAATTTACCTCAGGCAAATTGCTTGAAAGCCAGGGTAAGGCACAGGTAGAAAGCAAGCTGCACATGCAACCGGAGGAAAATAGCTGCTGACATGCTGACACATGCACGACAACCAATGTGCTCGAGTGCAGAAGCATGATGTTAACTAGATATAAACATTTCAGTCTATTCACTGTCAAAAATGTATATTGGAGGAAAACTATTTATGTGTTTTGGTAATAAAAAAAGGATAATCATGACACAATATATATAGATGGAGCTGATTTGGAAAGAGATCATGTGACTGGGATCAAAATTTGAGGTTTAATAATGGATCACAAGGATAGTGTACAATAGTATTACATTTTTAAAGTGTATTTTAGATCATTATCATGTAAAATGCAGATATCAAATCACTGGACAATATGGACTTAGTAAGTAAATCAGGATTCATGTTTAGCAGTGTCATTCATTATGTAATAAGGTTGCATTTAAAATGTATGACCAATTAATGAATGGATGTAAGTCAGTGTAATGTTCTCTGAAGTTATGGAGCCACAACTATGTGTGTGCGATTTGTGCATGCGTTTTTTCCGGAATCTAAATATGTCTGAAAGCTGCTGAGCCTCTGCATTATTTCCATGAGAGCCAATTTTCATCTCAACTCTGCATCTCATAATTGTACCTCATGTACCGAAGTGATCAGCACCGTTGTGAAACTCCAGCTGAACTTCTGCAGCAGCTGACATATAAACAAACTAAATGTGTGATTGGGAAAGTATCATCAGCCTCCAGCTAAAGGTGTCCCTCAAAGGATGGATGGATGTTTGGTTGGTTTCGGAGGACTTTTGGAATACAATATATTTACAACTCTGTCATTGATAATTTAGTGAAATGTGCAAATACTTTTATTGTCCATATAACTGTTTGTGATGGGGGAAAGGTGGCTTACTTATTGTATTTGTATTTTTTAGAAATAATGCTCGTTTCACAAAATTTCTAAAGGCTAGACAGACGTAAATATCTCTCAGAAGCAGCAGGAGCCAGCTTACAATGACAATGAGAAATTATTATTAACCACAAGACAAATACCTATAAATATTTGGCTGGAGTGTTTTTCTTCTCTAACAACCACCCTGGCAGTTTATAACTGTCATTTGAAAGTCTATTCTCATTCTAACCATCTTATCATTTGTAAAAATTAATGAACCTGGGAGGTGAGTTTTAGAATGAATTTACTATTGCTGCTACTGTGGACAAGAGAAATTAGTTTCCTGGCTTGTTTACAACAGCTGAAGTGGAAAGCTGAAAGGCCTGTTAACTGGAAAAATAAGTGGATGCACATCAAAAGCACCACAGATGGAGGGAAAAAAATTCAAATCAGCCTGTTGAAAGCTGCTCACAAAGGCTAAAGAGGCTGAACGGCATCACAACTAGCTAAATGGCTACATCAGCATCAAAAGCACAACAGAGAAGTGGGGATAATTGAATATGCTGGTGAAAAAAAAAAAAACAGATCACAGCAAACAGGGAAGGCACCAAACAGGGCAGGTAATGAAATGTGACATTAGAAACCTGCTTCAAATGGGTAAATAACTTCATGCTGATCACCACTACAGCACACTGCCTGAGGTAAATTAAAACATCACTGTGAACCTGTGCAGCTCTGTGACCTACACGAAAACTCAGATTTTAACAGGCTACATACGAGTATTGATTAAAATCTGTTACTATCATCTTTCATGTCAAAAGCTGAAGATTTCACTTGTGGTTGTTTTGTACGTTCTAAAGATATGTTAACATAGCAACATTCATTATGTCAGTTAAACCTAAAGCCTAAAGTCTAAGTCTAGAAAAGTTCATCATAAAGTAAGACTATATCACCTTTGAACTAAGTAGCACATTCTGTGTCCTAGAGATGAAAAGTTGATTTCACTGTCTTTGATTCACTGTCGCTCAAATCAGTATCCCCAGTGGTTTTACTGCCACAGTCTTACTTGGTTTGTCTAAAGTTGGAGAAGTTTTTTAGTCCTGTGTATACAGATGTTACTGAGTCAGTTTTCACTACTTTAAACTTGTGCTACTGTAGCACTGTGATTTAGTATTTACTATTATGCCATAAAAATACATAGGTCTGCTTTAAAAGATGTTTTTCTGAAGGCACATATTAAAGTTACAAGAGGACAACTAACACAGGTGGTTGAAATTAGTTTTGTTAAATTTAATGTGTGTCTACACAGAAAGAGTTTGAGCTGTGTTTTTGAGTCATGTGTCTCACACATATGATGGAACAGATATACATTTCTATTTAATCAATCACTTTTCTACACTGTCTACTATTATAGCTCTTTATTAGAGATGTAGCTGTTCTGAAAATCAGTGATTGGGTTCATATTAGAATTATTTTACCGCAGGTGTGATCACTCAGTCATGATGGACCAAAATAGTCACATGTCATGCAGTTGGAAGACAATACTGTTCTTTGAAACAGCTGCCTAAAATGTGCTGAAAATACATTCAAATATGGCAAAGGTGTCAAGACTGTATCTAGAAGTCATTTTTTATAGAAAAGAACTAAAGTGAAAAACAAGTTCTGTATGCAAGAACTTGGCTCAGCTACTTCAAGACTTGTCTCTCCCGTGGTTTGGTCACTGAGGGTTTGTCATAGAATAAAGTTAGACTTGGCTCCTTGGAGGACAGTTTTCATTAATGATTTAATTTCAGCATTTCAGTGTAGAGTAGATGAAATCTAGGGTTTTTACAAACCTTATCTGAAAAAACTGAAGTTGGAGAGGATGTGTAAATCTAGAGCTAACATTAATCCCAGGGCAGGAAAACAGCAGTAAGAGTTATAAGGTCCTAACTCTACAAAGTTTTACAAGATCAAAGGTCAGGCAAAATTTTACAGGCATTCACAGGATGAAATTATTATCGGGCAGTTTCAACTCAGTTCTTTAGAGTAGTTGAAAAATTTGGGAAGTTGGATGGAAATTTAGTTTTATTCTCTGCCCACACATACCCTTGAATGTCAAGATTTTCTTTTAAGAACCACTTAACAATCACTGTAGGAGGAAAGATTCACACCTGATGGTTATTGCTCAAATTTTAAAAACCCACTACTGAGAGGAATGAAACCATTCGTATTTCTTCCTTCCAACAAGATTGAGTACAGAGACACTGCATCCACTCTGTGCTCACTGATGTTTTTCATAATGCATGAGTGTGTTTTAACTGCATGAATACATAAGTGCAAATAAAACATGCTGCACACACAAGCAGACATGGGGTGCGCTTCACTCATATACATGAAAGGGGAAACAGGTATAAGAGAAAAGGAAAATAATGCAGTTATACATTGTTTCAAAACAGATGGAAAGATCTGGAGATAGAGGCCATAGTTTAACTTTGCTTTCATATATTTATCCTCCATCTGGCATTGATTCTTTATTGAACATTATCCAGCAGAATCACATCAATATATTTAGGCACTACTATCTTTTATCAAGTAGTTGCCAGTGTTGTGTAATGTCTGACAATAAATAGAAAGCAGCAAAATGCTCTAGAGAATGAAGCTAAGCCTTGTCACCCACACAGGTGATTGCTTGTGATGCTGATGAATTAGACATTAAATGTTATTGCTGTAATCTGCAAGAAGTTGCAGCAACTAAAGTTGCATTTCTCACGCTGCTAATGAGAAATATCCCATACAACACCAAAATAGCTTGCAGTGTGAAATGTGAAAATATCTAATTGTAGCCATCTATTACACATATGTCACTACAGACTACAGTCTGAAAAAGAACCATGCATGAGGCCAGTAATCTGTGCTGTATCCTAATCTTAAACATCTTGTAGTGTATTTATTTTTAGTTTTTTTTTTTTTTTTTAAACAGCTGGAGTAACCCAGGTTTGCCTCAGGGATCAACAAAGCTCATCATATCTTCTTACTTATCTCATTGGCTACATCTGAAATTAGACTGATAATAGTGTTATCATATTATCTTTTCAGTGAGAAAGTAGCAAATTATAGGAACATTCACAATCTGTAATGACAGTGGTTATAAAGATACAAATAAATTCATTGCATCTGTGTGATAATTCAGTTTCTGTGACCGATATCTAACTTTTTGTTTTTGTTGTTTGTATGTTTTCTAAAGACATGTCACTTTACCCAAACCATAAAACCTTTAACCTTAAAACTTATGACTTATAGACATTGAGTTTTGTGCCTATTGTGTTTGATCCTTGTACGACATGTTAGGTACACATACTGGCTATAGTCTGCTTGTCTGTCTTTTAGTCCATGAAGCCTAAGGCATGCCACACATGCATCTATACAGTGCTGACTACATTTGGTTCCACCTTCAGCTGCCACACTTTAATAATCCACGTGTGCGTATTTGGGGCAGTAAACAGGTGTAAGCATAAAACAGTAGATTTTTGTTGTATGAGAATAATACAGTATGATTTGCTGGTATGATCAGTGTATGTGATGGGGGACAAGATCCATGGTCTTCATTCTGTGCAAAAGTGTATTCTAAAGCTCAGCTGAATGTATGCAGTATAAGGCCTCAGCAGACAGATCAGATGGGTATATTCCAAAGTTCCAGTCTTTGTAGTACCAAACTCTAACTTTGTGTTACTATCCCAGCTCAGCAAGAAGCTGTGTCTGTGGAAGCACAGGATGGAATTTCATATAAAAAAGTGACTTTGAAAGGCACCCTCTTGATTTGTCTAACTCAGACTGCTGAAGCCTCTTTTTGCTTCAGCTGAACTCTAGAAGTCAATCTGACTGTGGATTGGAAGCATATCTGAGCAGCCAATATGGACATATATTACAGAAAACAGTAACCCTTTCAGTACACATATGGATATGTCAGCACAGTTTAAAGACAGATTTAAAGAAAATGTAAGTCTGTCCTTTGAATCTAGAATCTCCTGTAACATCTGAGCCTCCAGGAGATGTTCAAAAAGACTGACAGGAGTGATACATCATGTGTTGTGGATTTGATAAATGTCTTAGATGTTCTAAATTAGGAAAATCCTGCTCCAGGTATTCAGCCCTGGGTATAAGATGTTATGGTTGTGTCTGTCTGTGTGTGTATTCGTTCATGAGACACATTTAGCAGCTAAATTTAGGTGTTAAATCCCCCCTTTCTTTTGCTCTCTCATCTCTCCACCCCCAGTCCTCTTTCTATCTCACTCCTTTGGTCTCTCTCTCTCTCTCTCTCTCTCTCTCTCTCATGTCCCTCTGCCTCTCCTTTTGCTCTCTCTGTCACTCTCTCTCCCTCATGTACTTTGCCCTCAATCTCTCTCTCTCTGGGTGATACTACAGTTGTGTGGGTGGATGCTTCATTCCTTCCTCTCTCTTCCTCTGGCACTAGAACCTTCTAACCTGCTATCACTGACTGCAGCTCTGGATGTCATTTGTCCTACTGCTGCTGCTGCGCTGCTGCTGCTGCTGCCTCTGCCTCTTTGTGTTTTCTTAATTTGCCTTTTAAAGTGTGCATTTGCATTGTGTTGATTGCTAGTTATAATAGATTTGTGAAGCATTTGTTTTATGGAAAATTAAGTGAAAACAACATCAAATGCATTAATATGACATGGATCAATACTTAGGAATGACTATATTAAGTGTATGTTACGTTGTTACTGTTTCATTGTATATGTCTGTATGATTACATAACGAGTGTATTCTGCCTCCAGCAGTTTGGTGGTGTCTGAGGCAAATATATACAGGGTTGTAGGTTTTTTAGGCTGCTGTTGGGATACTGTTCATATTAAATATTTCATTTATTTTGTGGACTCTGTGACATATTCAAGATTAATTTGTTTATTGTATGCAGGCTTAATATTGTTATTTCATTGGTGGTACATGTTCCATTACTGATCACTACATAGCCACGTTAGCATTAACAGCTGTTCACTTACTGAAAGCTTCAGCTGTTCACAAGATAAGAGCAAGATAAGAACATCTTTTGCTTCCATATACCAGTATCATTTTTGGGCAAGTTGGGACAAGCAAAATGGCGTTGTCATTATGGTTACTGCTTTTTTTCTCTGCGTCTCTTAACCAGTAGGTCCAGGTTCAATTCTCTATACAACTCTGAATAATGTGAATAATGTGCTCATATTAGTGTGACATTGTTATCAGCAGAGTTTTTATGGTAAAGATTTGGTAAACAGGGCATGTGACTTTGAGGCTACTGTTTGCATCACATTAACCATGACCACAGTGTTTCCATAACTTCAGTCAAGTTGTATTTGTGTCTTTACCACAGCTTAGCCATAGTGGTGGCAGATCACAATTGGTATTGTGTAAAAGTCATTTGTAATAGTTTTGGCAGGCACGAACAAACTGTGTCCTCATGTTGACAGGGATGGACGCTCAGAAAATGTTACATTAGAAGACAAAGAGAGACCACATGTGTTGTCATGCAGGTTGAATGACTTATTGCTTCCAAAGTGTGTGGCCCTCCACCTCAGAGAGTTTACCACTTTGTTTGACAAGTATTTCTTCTTTTGCTGGTTATATATCATCCTAGTATCAGTTAATAGTAGCATATAACTCCCCTTTTTTGTCACAGGCAAAAGATACCTCACATCTCCCTCTCCCCACTGTTTCACATATCCATCTCCTCCACTCAGTGTAATTGATCTCACAAAATCCCTATCTACCTCTCTATTTTACTTCTTTTCAGAGCATTTCACACTGCATCTCATTTTGCTGAAAGTAGACAGTGAAGCTCAATTCAGTTTTGCACAAAGTTTAAGTCAGAACCCATACTGAGATAACATCAAAATGTCTAAAATGTAACTATGCTGTTTTCAATGTGATTTTTTTTCTAAAGGCTGTTGCTTCCCAGACCTGTCTAGATATTATTATCCATTATTAGCTCATCATGAAGCAATGGTATTATCAGTCAAACTTGTGACCCAGCAGCCACCTGTGGTACACTAAAGTTCCACAGAAAATTGTTTTTTATGTACTGCTACAGAGCTTCATTCGATAAAACCTGATTTCTGTTACTTTTGATTGAGGGTGTTCCTTCCAGACATACAGTGACTGAGGCAGTTATGTGGCATTTGGAGAATGGTGTCTCAGTCATTTTCCTCTAGAGTGTGGACAAAATCTAAATCAGCCACAGTAAAAAAAAAAAAAAAAAAAGAACCCCAAACTACACGATTTTAGTATGAGCAGCGCGACAAATTGTGGCATCTATACAACAAGCCTCCTGCAGGAAATTCCTGAGGGGACACTTGGAGACACAGTGAAATGAAATAACTCCTCAGTACTGAAGCTGAGGAATGAATCTGGCCTGAACACCACAGGAGGTAAATTGCAGCAGAGAGTGCATCCATCATGAGTCCATCCATCAGAGTGTCCATCATGCTCAGCCTGAGTTACAGACCAATGTGTTTGTGTCACACATGTCTATTCTGATGGGAAAGTTGGCCACCAACACTCCATCTTTTAGAACTACTTTTGAGTCTGTGTGATTTTGTTTACAGTGTCTGCATTGTTTAGCATTTAGCAGTTGAAATGATGGAGGTTACTGGGAGATGAATTTTGCCTGTGTTTTTGTGGCCAAACTTCTAACAATCATTTCTACACTGAAAGACTGTCACACTGTCAGATGTCACTAGTTCCTAACAGATGACTGCAAACTCTAATGGAGCTCTGTGATTCACTCTTTTGAAAGTGGCCACTTTTCTTCCAAAGTCAACAAGTCCTCCAACATAACTTTGTGGAGTTTGGTTAGGGTTGGGCACAAAAACTTTTTGGTTATGCATATGAAAGCTGATGGTTTGGGTTAAAATAGAACTCCTTAAAGGTTAGAGGACCTTTGTTGCCATGGATATAACAAACACACAGGAAATAAACAGAGGACCTCTGAATTGTTGACCCATCCATCCGCCCCAACCTCCTCCTCCTAACAGAGGACAATCTCGCCATAGTCCATGAGTCAGTCAGCCACAAGAGAGCAATTGTGAGCTTGTTGTTCTGTCGTGGGTTATGAGTTTACAGAAGAGGAGTGAGAAAATTTGGGAACATTATCAATTCATTTTAATGGAATTGCAGTAATAAGTCAGTTTTCTTGCAGAGGCAAAGTAAATTCACATGGTGTTTTCACACTTTGTTGAACTTTGACTGGTGAATTTGCTCCACTGACCATTTACAAACAGTGCTGAACTTTGAGGAAACGGCTACATGGAGAATCCAGAATGGAGGAAATTATGATATTATCTCTTTCCCACCATGTCAAGTACAAGTAGTCATTATTTTACCAAGCATCCAGCACTACATATTTCACACAGATGCATTAATAAATGTCTGTACTTTATGTTGTGACAAGACACTAACACATGTTGTTGCTGCATCGAGTCATTTTTCTGCTACCACTGGTGCAGAAATGAATCTTTCTGCAGCTTCTGTAATAGGAGTTACAGTTTTGAATAAAGCATTATATTGTTACAGTATCTTCACATGCATTTTCCCCATGTATAGTACACTGAACATGTAAAACCTGCAATTACAAAAATGATATAGATATATATTATATCATATATAATGTTATAATATTTAATTTTAATTTAATAAGATAAATATTCTATACAACTATTTAAACAAAATCGCAAAAATCAGAGCTACTCTTCATGCTACCAAACTTCACTGTTGCTGCACAGGAAATGTCTCAGTATGATGTTATATAATCAACTTCACCAGTGGCTGTTTTTATCTCAGCTGAATGTTGTTCAGTTGAACCTCTCCTCTGATTAAACCCTTACCATAAACCCTTAGTTGCCTGATGGAACAGTCACTTGTCTGGATGGGTACTTGATGGGGCTGATATTCACTGTGGAGGTTGAGCAGTGATTGCCGGCAGCTCACGGGGAGAAAGAGCAGCTATCTGCTCATAACAAGTCCAGCCGACTCAGCAGGCTCTGACAACAAAATTGGCAATTTGCTTCCACTCTGAAATGTCTGGGTCAGGAGGTCGATTGGCTGGCAGACACCCCTGATAGAATCAAGATAACCAAGCTGCGCACCACCACCCAGTGACTCCTGCAGGCATGAGAATTAACAACCAGACTACATTTGATCAATACCTGGAGACATCATATCACTGAAAACATTTAGAGACTGGGTCTGGTGCCTGTAATTCAATCCAAGTGCCTTAATATCACATTTTGGGTGCTTTTTAAAGCATGTTTTTCTGGAGACCACATTATTTGTTGTGCACAATTTGGTAGATTGAAGATCTGCCATCTGCTTTCCTTAATAGAATCTGACCTCTCTCATTTGATCTGTCAGCAAAATTGGCAATTTGCCTCTCGTCTGAAACATCTGACTGGAGAGGTCGATTCATTTCACCTCCTGCACTGGAGCTGATGGAGTTAAGTCATGCACATCTAGTGACTGGGTGGGAAAGTGCTAGGTGCAGATTAGGCCCTGAAGGAGCAGGTGCCTGTTCCAAGAGCTACCTCTGCAACAATGCAATCATAATAAAAACTGTTTTAAATGGTGCGGTTTACGATGTGATAGAGCTAGTTCTATTCATCATATTTGATCATCATAGTTTTGACAAAGTAGGCTCTTTATCAGTGCTTTGCAGAGTCACAAGAGAATCCCAAAAATGCTTATACAGCTTTAGTCCAGTAGCTGTGGACAGTAGGAGATAAAGTGTTTAACTTTTGTAATTTTAGCTTACAATTCCAGTTCATCCAGGTTTCAGTGCAACTCACCTGAAGTTCACCTGGTACATTTAATCTAGAAAAATGTTCAGAAATCATCTCCTACTGTAAAGAAAGAGAGGGTTCAGTGTTACCATGTGCCCATTTTCAACTACAGTCATATTGCTAGTTCTAACCTCACCCCCCCCCCCCCCCCAGTCTGTCAGGTTCTCCCTCCGCCACCTGTCTGTCATCTTGACGAGCCGTCCATCCCAAGTCTGAGCTACCTGGCACTGAGAAGGATTGACAAGACAAGTCAGTCAGTCAGGGGATTTAAACATGGACGTACAGGACCAGAGACTGATGCTATATCACAGATCATTTTAATAATTATTTGGATGTAAATTCATTTCATGCAATCAACCATTGTTACTGGTGTGTTAGACTAAACAAACAGTCCACAGACAGCATTTAGCCACAGAGCTGAAGTGAAAACAACACTGGAGAGACATGAATATTTTAGTTGCCTGACAGATTGAGAAAGAGCATGAGAAAGTGAAGATAGCGATGTAGAGGACAAAAGAGCAAAGTAGAGAGAACAGCTAGATGAAACACACACATGCACACACACAGCTACACAGAAACACACCCTCTTGACATATAAGCATTAAAAAAACAGAAGTGCACACAGAGGTGCCTTTACAGTACACACAGAACATATACAGATACTGACACATGCAGTTTTTTATTGCAGAAACTCCACACACACATACACATACGCTCACACCCAGGAAGCATTTCCGCCGCATAATGTTGAAACAGAGAGTGTATAAAGAGGGAGACAGAGATCAGCAGGATGGCACAGGAGACGGGAAGTGCTCGATTCAGGAACGTCTACTTTCTGTTCAAACCTTGATCTACAAGGCGGGAAGAGCAGCGGTGGGGAGAGGAAAATAAAATAATAAAAGATCTCCCCTTCTTTCTCTCCCTCTCTCTCTCTCTCTCTCTCTCTCTTTCTCTCCCTAGCTGTCTCATTCTCCTTGATGCTATTTGGAGCATGAGGAACATCATGTGTTCTGTTAGAACCTTTACATCTGTTTGTGTTGTCATTGGTAAGAAACTTGACTTCCTCATATGGATTGGAATTCATACTTTTTTATTTCATTATTATTATTGTTTTCTAGGTTAGATTTATTTATTTTTATTTTTTGTTTATGATAGCTGTGCTGTCTCTGTCTGGTGTTTGTGTGGGAATTGGCAACATTTTTGCAACTTTTGAGAAAGTTAGCAAGCAAGCAGGAAACAGGGTAAAGATATTAATGTGTTTATGAGAAAATGGAGGAAGCTGCTATTCAGCTATGAAGAAGATACCAAATCCAAGGTTATCTGCATGCATGAGTGACCTTTGACCTGCAGTTGATGTACAGTCCTCTGTACTGGAAATTGAAAATGAAAGAACATATTTCCTATGAGGGTAGAACTGTTTGTTTAAGTGTAGGGTTAAGCTGGAGTTTCTTTTGTGAATGTTATTTTTGAGTAGTGGGTAAATTTTTTATAGGCTGAAAATCAATACATTGTGGAATGACATTACTTTGTTAAGGACACACACACACGTCAGACAGACGTTTTACATTTGTCTTTTCTCTCTCTCTCTCTCTTTCTCTCTCTCTCTCTTCCTTTATATGTGTGTGTGTGTGTGTGTGTGTGTATGTTTATATACGTGAGGTTAACACTAATGTGTACCTGCCGAATTCATTTATTTGAAAATGTTTAAAAATGTTATTCTGGAGTTGCTATGAATGTTTAATAAGTCAAACATTCGGTCGACAGTTTGGGGGCGATGTGACATTGCTGAGGACACTGCTCATAAGTAATTTACTATGCTGTGACATTTTTTGTGAAGAATTTAGAAAAGAAAAGTATTCACAAAAGTTTTGTACATATACATACATATATGCCTATTATTTTATCACATGAAGGATTATTTCACTGGAAGGAGCTAGTAAACTGCCAGTCGGTGATCAAAGTGAGGCACTATGAATAAGTACTGCAGCATGAATTTATAATGAGCAGTCTGACTTAATACTGCATGTTAGACATTTCAAGAACCACCCTGAATAATACACAAAAAGGTGGGTAAATAAATCTTGGAAGTTTATTCTCAAACTCATCCCTTCATGTGTCACCAGGCCTTTCTGCCCATCAGTATTCTTGCTATGTGTCATGCAGTCAGTATTTGTCTCTGGGTCATGTCAACAAAATGCCAACAGTCTGTGGAGGTTATAGTGTTTCTCTCTGCCAGCTTATTTTAGCCACAATTATGATATTCAGAATCTAATTTTCCTCTGTCCTAGTTTTCAGATTCTATGAATCACAAGCACCACTTTTGGAGAATTATGCTGATATCATGGTATCACCATCACAGCAGATTAACTGATTTATGTCACAGACATTCAAAATAAAACCACAGTAAGTATCTTTGAATATATCTTGTTATACTGTGAAAGTAATGTTATTTTAAATCCTGTGTCTGCCTTTGGTAAAATAGGAACATTAAAGTTAATAGTTCATAATAATAGTTCATCCATAAGTAGGGCAATGAATGGTTTGTTGACCTTTCAGTCAAGCATCCATGAGAACAGATCCAGACCCTGTGAATTAAATTTTAATACGTTAACATTGCTGTAATTCACAAGGACTGAGTCAGACTCTTCAGAAGAACGTGTTGTGAAAGGGATAAATAAAAGAGCATAAACTGTTAATCCCAAGTGCAATGTAAAATAAGCAATAAATAAGTTCTGGCAACACTGGTGATTGTAATTCAGAGAATATGCTGACTTTTCCGCGCTCTCTTTCAGCATTCTCCACTCCACCAAGTTTTCTTTAAGAGCAGATAAATTTCAGACTACTTTGTCAAGTGAAAACTGTTCAAGGCTTCAAGCACAAACCCTCAAGCACAGGCTTCTTTCTGCGAAAAGCAATGTCTTCACTGGATGTACTTCATTGATCATCTTTAACATGTGGACCCGGAGTCTAAAAATGTTTTCATTGTGCTGCCCAGATAACTTGAATTACTGACAGCTCCTAAAAAAAGAACCATTATTTGGTTAAATCTACTGCTATCCATCATTTTGTAGGAAGAGATAATTTTTTAAACAAAACACTCAGCACTGACACAAAGGAGGATAAAGAAGATGAATATAGAGGGTAAAGGGGAGGAAAGTAGTGGGCAGAAGAGGAGAAGATTATCTTCCTGATAGGAGGAGCATGGGAGGGGAGAGGCAGAAAAGAAAACCTCTGTCCTTCCCCCCCTGCATTTATTCTCTCCATCAAGGAGATCATTTGAATGGAGAGCGGGTGGCACAAATAGCACAGATTGTTGCAGAGATTCATTCCCCATACAAATTATGAAACCAAAGAGAAAATATTATGCTGACGTCTGAGTCAGTCGACCCACCATGTGTGCCGTCAAATTTAGGGAAATTGCCCTCTGGCAGTTCCTCTCATGTGAAAGCCGGCTGTTACAGGCTGTGTCTCCACTGGGAGTCTCTCTTTCACAGCACTTTTTTTTTTTTAATGGAAAGGACATATTGTTACACTGAGTGCTGAACGTGATCCTAGAAGTTGGCAAAATTTTCCAACTTTGTTCAACTTTAATTTTTCTGTGATCAGCTCACAGCAAACCACGGTAGCCACTGTACTTGCTGTTTGCTAATGTGCTACTAATTCAGCACTTTAAATAAAGGACCTGTTGGGGTGTCCTGTGGTGTCTGGCACCAGGACATTGGCAGCAGATCCTTTGGGTCCTTTGGGTCCTGTGGGTCGTGGGGTCTTGCTTGTTCCAGCACCTCCCATAGATGCTTAATCAGATTGGGATCTGGGAAGTTTGGAGGCCAGGTCAACAATTTGGGCTGTTGCATTCTGCAGGCTGGAGCATTGTCCAGCTGGAGGAGTACTGTTACCACTGTGGGGGTGTGCCTGGTCAACAGCAGTGTTTAGGTTGGTGGTACATGTCAAAAACGCTCTTAGTTTATCACCGGATGGTTGATCAGGATATCAGATGGACATCAGATGGGATCATCATAATAATACAGCTTAGCATTACATAGTATAGTCTTGTTATATGCATTTAGTGTTCTTTTTTGTCTGTACTTTTACTGGGAACCCATTTTGCATGCCAAATTTCACATGAGGGACAATAAATTTTGAAATTAACACCATACACTGGGGATTCCCTCAGCCCAGCTCTGTTTACGCACAGTTCTGCTCGGAGGAAAACAATCTCAGACTCAGTGGGAAAGTTAAAACAAAAATTGCGCTGGCGTTATTGCGCACAGGCCGCTGTGGGAACAACAGAGCAGCTGTTTTCTTCCTTCTGTGGCGGTAAGGGCCGGGGGAGTATGGAAGGGTTTTTTTTTTTTGTTGCATTGTGGGATTGAAGCAGCAGTGGGTGCTGTTGCTTTCGGTTGCATCAGATGTTTAAACAGCAAAGAAATGTTTAGAGAACAGAGGAGACAAGGAGAAGTTGGGGTGGGTGAGAAAGAGGGAATAAGAGGAATGAAGAAAATGGAGAAAGAATGGGCTGAGGACAGGAAGGGAGAGAAAGGGAATAAAATAAATAAAATGGAGATGGGGTAGAGGAAACTGAATATCAGATAAATGAATAAAAAAGAGAAAAAAATGAGGATTGTGAGGAAAAAAGTGATAAGGAGGAAAGAAAGGGTGAGAGGAAGAAGAGGAAAAAGTAGATGAGATGATAGGTAATAGGGACAACAAGGGCACAGAGGTGAAGAGGCGAGGGAGTGGAAGAAATGTCAGACATTTAGATGACAGACAAGAGAGGAAAAGAAGCGACAGGAGGAAAGAATTGATTGAAAGAGAGGAAGATAATGGAGGACAAAGAGAGAAAGAAATCAATTTACTGTCTAGAGGAAGATGAGGGAAGACATTTGACTTAAATGGGACTTAGGGGAATTGTTTGAAACTCTTGTAAATGAGAGGCACTTCTATCTATCTATCTATCTATCTATCTATCTATCTATCTATCTATCTATCTATCTATCTATCTATCTATGTGTTTCAGTGATTTGTTGTATTCATATTCATATTTGTAGTTTAGCTTACTAATATTTGCCTGCCTGCATATCTGTGTTCTAGTCACGCTGTCTAAATGTTTGTGAACCAGTGTAACTCATATATGAGATGCACTGTGTTTGTCCGTCTCTGTTTGCTGTGATTTATTCCGCCTGCATGATTCAGTCCTGCAGCTTTTCTGTCACGTTTTGCTGTTGCTGTGTTGTTGGACAAAGTGAAGACTGTCAGTCAGCCCACGATGCTTGGTGTGATCATTTCTTTTACTTTTTTCCTGGGAATTTCAAAATTCCTGTGTATAGAATTTAGATGTGATTGCTGCTTAAAAATATGCTATCTTTTCTGAAAAGAGAAAACAAATGAGCAAAAACACTATTAGTCTTAAGTATGTGCATTGTACACCTGGAAGGGTTGAAATAGGGGGAGATTTTGTCGGGGGGGGGGGGTTCATTCACAGTAGATACAGCAAGAATGACATGTGAGCTTAAAACAGTACTCCACCGATTTTGCATTTGTGCATTTATATAAGTACCAAAATCACTGCAGCAAAACCAGATAAAGTTTATTTTCCACACATTCTTTTTCCTTGTTGAAACCTAGCACCTACACCAATCACAATGCAGCTCAACTCAACACCTGCCAGTTTGATCAGAGATTAGTGTGTTATGCTTGTTATTGCTAATGTAGCGTCGAGCTACTAGCCTCAAGCAGAGATGTAGAGTGGGTTAAAGAGACATGGTCACTACTTATTGTTTAATTTTTAAAGTTGTAATCTTTGGCCGACTGACACTGACTCGTGAGATAAGTGAGGCAGTTACCACTTTTCACATATGCAGTAATAGCCTAATTCCCAAAAGACTTGGATGTGTAAAATCAGCAGTGTTCCCTTTCAATAGTGGCATGCTGAAACTGTCCTGAAGAAAAACCATCAGAAGCAGTAGGTTGTTCGATGCCATAACAATGTCACGTTTCCCTGAGCAGGACCTCTAGTGGCCGTGTGAATTACTGCATTTGTCTGTAACATGGCAGAAGTCGGATGTCAAAGCTGTGAAACCTTGAAGGAAGGTGGTCAAGAGACAATGTTAATGTTGTAAACTGTAAGCAAATAATTATTGTGCCTAAATTCATCAACACTTTAGTGATACAAGTAACAGATCATATGTGGCTCATATGAATAGTTTATGTTAAAGGCAGCAGGGCTATGAGATCAGAATACACCTCTATGTAACATTTTGAAAATCAGTGACAACATATTTTGTTGTAGGGTTTGGAAGAGTTTTTGGTTCTGCCACTGTGTCGTTTTTGATACGACCACTGGAGGGTGTGAGAGAGAGAGGAATCTCAGAATACACCACTCCTTCTCTCTTTCCAATCCAGAGATGAAGAGTTACAAGCAGCTTTGGGATTCCCTCACCTCCATATCCACACACACACACACACACACTCACATGCGCTCCTTACCCAGTCTCTACTTCCTCTTTGCTCTCTTCCTTCTCTGTCCATTATCCCTCCATTACCACTTTCCCCACTCCATGTTAATAATGAAACATGGCTGAGACCTTTCCTCTTAATGGTTCACTTAAGACCTTTTTAACCCTGAAGTAACTCTTCAGTGACTCCCTGCGGAACTACAGGAGGAGTTATACTTGAAATGAGAATCATTTAATTTGCCAAGTACAATAAGTCTACATCAGTTTTATCTTGTTGGTACTGCTGCATGCTTAGTGCTGTTACAGCCCCATCTCCATCATTCATAAGTGTACTTTTTAGTAACAAACCTCCTGCTTCGGCGTAGAGAGAAAATTCCTAAATAAGTCAAGAGGAATGTGCCAGTAAGCAGAGCATGCTGCAGCACCAATATGAAACTACTCAGCAGAATTTAACTATAACAAACCTGAACTCTGAACATGGTGCTGTTTACTTCTAATCAGTTATGGAATTCTGTGGATGTTTTGTGTTTTTCATACTTTACAAGACTGAGTGGCTTCTTCTGCATATTTGTAAACACCAGAAGGAGAGGAGAGGTGATGTTAAAGACTGTTAAAAAAGTTCGAGGAAGACAAAGAAGTTGTTGCAAACTCCTGTATTCGAAAGAGGATATTGAACAACGGCAAACCTCCAGCTTCCAGTAACTGATGGTTTTGGTTTTAAAGTGAGACTTTAATCATTAGTGCACACATTTTCCACCCGTACTCACAAAGTGATTGATGGCTGGAAAGAATTTTATTGACCTCTGTTGGTAAGTAGTTAGAACTGCAACAGTATTGATTTGCATCTGGAAGCAGTGAATGGTGGGTAGTTTTTGTTTTAAGTTGAGAAGCTTGCAGAGTAATGGTCGAATGGTTGAGCATGGTCTTGTGCTACAGGGCAAATAAAGTCTTACTTAAAGTTTTACTTTAGCTTTAAAGAAATCATTTATTTTGTAATGTGGTAATTTAAATACATGGTTGAAAGAATAATAAAAAAAGGATAAAGTGCAACAACAACTGACAAAATAAAGCTCATAACTTTATTCATTTTTTCACATATACCAGAAGTGTATGAGATCATTCATTTAGTATTCATGATATGAAAAACTTAAAATGGTAAAGCCAACAGAACCTTGAAGTTGTCTGATTAGATTGTTGTTAGGTGTTAGGTGTTGAGGTCTTTCACATGAATCAGTGAACCTGAGTCTCCATATGCCGCAGATCCAGTTTCAGTGCCTTGATGTTTGAGTGACAAGACGATGTCACAGGACGAGGTTGGGCTAAATCTGTCATCACTGCTCCCTATTGGCTGCTGAAATGTTTTTGGATTCCAAATATCCAACACTAATGTGATGCTGTTTTAGGGTCGAGATCTGAAGATGTGGCCTAGATTCAAGATGCGCATGCACACACACACACACACACACACAGAGAGAGAGAGGGAGAGGGAGAAGACACAAATATGCATACATCCACAAATCTAGACCACACTTGCATGTGCATACACACAGATGTGTACGCAAAAAACTGACAAATGCAACACAAGAATTTGTGCTCATAATGTGCACATATGCAAAAGGCCAACATGCATGTACACACAACATGCAGGCTTAAACAACCACACCCTCATGTATGTATGCAGATGCGCACAGAGAGAAAACACAGACACATCCACAAACAGAAAAAATAAATAGGCACACACACATGTGCATGCACGCACACTAGGTGGGAGGAGAGCGCTGAATGCATATACACCCTTGTGTATATCTCAGTGTGTGTGCGTGAGTTTGTGAACACTAAGCCTCTTGCTCTGAGATTAGTGCTGATTTCCATTTCTGCCAAAACTGAAGAGGAAGAGCAGGGAAGGAAGAAAGAGAAAGACGAAGAGGGGTGACCCCAAATCAGCTATCTTATAAAAAGAGAAGGAGAGAGCCGAGGGAAAATGAGCAAACACAGAAAAGGAAGATGAGAGGCGAAATATGTGTATAAGAGAGCAAACAGTAAAATCAGGAAAGACAAATATTGTATTTCTAAAACTCAAAAAGAGATGTAGATGATGTAGTTCAAAATGAGTATTGACATTTTTAAATGTATTTGATTTGTGAACAGGCTTTTACCTGCATGTATTTACTTACTTACATTATAGGTTATGCAGTAGAAGTAAGTGCATGCCCAGGGTGGACCAGAACGATGCTGACTGACAAAATCCAGGTGACCATTTTTCCCAAATTTTAAGTGGTACCACAAAGTCAGTAAGTTTACAAATCTGAAATGACCTTCTGAACACTGGATGAACACCTGTGTGGTAATCAGTAAGTGTAGTATGTACTTACCTTAGTGCTTCTGTGAAAGGTGAATGTACTAACAGTGACAACACAAGTATTGAGCACATGAGTATGTGTCTTGTGTCTATGAGGATGCACTAATACTGTATCCGTCTTTATGTGTGTGTGTGTGTGTGTGTGCGTGCGTGCGTGTTTGTGTGTGTGTGTTTCACAGAGAAGATTAAGCTAATGAGAGCAGAGCAGAGTTAATCCAGCCACAGCACTCGTTCTCTGATGCCTTATGACCACACACAAAGGCGTGTGTGTGTGTGTGTGTGTGTGTGTGTGTGTGTGTGTGTGTTGGGTTTGTATTGGTATGAAGGCGAGAACTTTGTTTGTTTGTTTGTTTGTTTCTCTCTTTTTTCTTTCTTCCTTCCTTGAATAGATGTGTGACCAAACAATCCTCATTAAATTTTAGGGGACCAAACAGCTTTGTAATTAAAATCCACCACAACAGATTATATTCAGAACCCAATTACTCTGTGATAATCAATAAAATGAACACAATATGTAAACTGCTGATCCTGCACTTTTACCGTTACACATTTTTAATTATTGCTCATTTGTTCCCATACCATTTCTTAGTCTATGGTGTTAAGAGAACACTGTGGTACTTTCTGCACTTTCTGCTCGTCGCCTGTCACTCAAACCTGTTAATGGATAATATGTTGGGATCTTGGGCTTTGTCCTTTGTTGAAGTTTATGTTTAGGATGGAAGGATGGATGAATATACACACGCAAAATGAACAAGGCCCAAACATGAATTTTAAGTCTGGATATCTGAACACTGTGAGTTGATTAAAATTTTGGAAAATCTCAGATTCACATTCTGGATTCAGGTCATAAGTCAGGCTGATTCTGTTAAAGTGGTTGGAAGGCTAATCTGTTCTAATCTGATTTAATGGCACCACTTTCTGTATTGTTTTTATTCTTCAATTCCTTTTATGCACATCAAAGATGACATCAGCCTTTGCACTTCACAGAAAGCTGCATTTTTTATCTGCACACCCAGGGAAGAAAAGTGACTATTTTTGTCCACTGGGTATTTGATTCTAAAAATTTCATGATAACACACATTTGTGAGCCAACCATGGCTTTAAGTATAGAACAGGAACCCTTGGCTGGTTAGCTGCCAATATACCTGGTGATGTAGCTGCCAGAATTAGCCAGGATTTGGCTTCTGGGTGGAGAATATTTCTACCCTGAGAAAATCAATAATTTTATTTTCTGTGTCTTGCATAAGCCATGCCATAGACTTCAGGTCACATTAACTCAGAGCAATAGATCTCAGATTGCAGTCTGAGAAACAAGCTTAGAGTAGATGTAGCCTTGAACCGCAGATGAGAAATTGCTAAAGTGGCCGGAACATTTGACCAAAAGTAAGATTCATCTGTTAGAATGTACCAGATTGAATTTGCTCAGGCTGATGCTAATCTATGTGCCCCTGCAGACATCTATATTTTCACACTGTATTGAATTATGGCTTGTACAGAGCGACCATATTGGCTCCTTGCTATACTCTGTGGACTGTGCTGTGATGATTTATTAAACAAACTTTGGACTGTTGGTTCCAGCTCTGCTCATCTGCATTGTATGTTCCAAATTCAAACTGCTCCCCAGTTCTCAAAGGTTTGAGGTTTTCTGAGTGCACTGCTCTAATATTATGCACTGCATTACAATCCATTCACCAAGGTTTTGGACTTTGAAGTTACATTTGCTCTTGCACTGTGCAGCCAAGGAGAGATGGGGACAAAGAGTTGTATGCTTCATAATCTCACAAGCTATTTGGCTGTCAAAGTAACTGGTCAAATGAAGAGAAGAATTAAAAGTCACCAACCGTTTCCTTTGTACTTATCTGTATTTTTCTTCTGTGTGCTGTGCTGTGCATAGACAGAGCTCTAGGTCACATTAGCTTGGTGCAACACATCTCTGATTTTCTTCCCTGTGCACTGTGCTGTTTGGACCAATTAATTGAACAAGCATGGTGTTACAGTGGCTTGCTGCTCTGCACATCTGCACTTTGAGTGTGTTGAAGGGTGATAAAGTGTACCAGCTACACAGCAGAGCTGTGATTAATAACTGTGCTGAACACACACACGAGAGACACTAATAAGAAGCAGAAAATGATGCAGCTGCATTCTGCAAAGACTTTGTAAGTGTCTGTTACTTGAAGATGTTTCTTTAACCTCCTGCTACTCTGTCAGTTTGAAGTACTCTACAGTATGCTTCAATCCAGATGCCCAGCAAATGTTAAGAAATGAAACATGGACTCTGTACTTGTCAGAAAAGTACAAAATTGATCATGTGTTCTAATGCTGACAGTTTTCTCTTCAATTAATGGAGAGAGTGGAATAATGTTATTATAGTGCCACACACACTTTCAGGGGGGAGGTTTGGTGTTCAAAGCATCTGAATAGAGCCCACATGTTTAGACTGGTTTGTTTTAGCTTTGACCCTGATCTTACCCAAGTAGTTTTAGTTGCCTAAGATGAACCAAACATCAGCTATACAGACAGTATGTGAGAACAAACCGTGCTCATACTCACTGATTCTCTCATACGTCCTCCTCAACCAGTTCATTCTGTTTTCTTCTACATTTTTACCTTTTATTTCTCTTATTCTTTCTGTTTGTCATCTCTCTCTCTTACTGTCTCTTTCCCTCCCCTTCCATCCATTATACCATCTAGTGTGTGTGTGTGTGTGTGTGTGTGTGTTGTGTAGGCAGAAGTTTGTGTGGATTTATTTCAGTGCTGTCTGCTCATGTATTTGTGTGTGTTGGTGTATTCTTTGCCTGTAATATTCTGAGGATGTGCGTGCAACTGACGCACAATCTGCGTGTGTATGTGTCTGACAGATAAGAGGTAAAGAGAGCCAAAAACAAAGGGTGTTTACAACTTAATGCCTCATGTGAGTCCTTTTATTGTTTGAAGAAAAGATACAGATTCTCTTTTCCCCCTTTGGATTATTGTGTGCATGCATCCATGTGTGCATGTGTCTGAGAAAGCATATGCACTATATGTGTAAATGTGTGAAATGAAGTGGAAGAGGGTGCCAAGGAGTGAGAGACTGAGAGTCATGAATATTGATCAGTTTGTCTGTAAGTCCCTCAGAGTCCAGCAGGAAGCTTCTGTCTACTCCAAGACAGTCACTGTTTAGTGCTCTCTGCTGTGTTTACTTAAATCTTTGGTTTTCTAGCCAAACAGCAGCCACCACAGCACAATGTTAAAGCCAGTGTTAGTGTGTTGTAAGGTGCAGTGTCACTGATGGTTGATAGATGGCTCCAGAAATCACAGAGAGGCAGCCATTTAAAATATGCTAACTTCTCTTCCCAGGTATGTATTTTTATAGTAACAATGGTCTCACAATGATTGCTCTGTTAATAGCAAGAAATATTTTAGATCCGGGTGCGTTTTTTAGTAAGTTCATCTCAAATGACAGGTGTGATTGACAGGTTGCTTCCTCACCACCGGATTTGCACTGACTGTGCTCTTCCTGTTTACTGTTTGTATGATAGACCGTTACTTTGTGTTCAGTGGTTTGTGGTTAAGCAGTTTCATTAATAAGCCTCAGAGGATTATGTGTGACTTGTGTGAGAGAAGCTGTGGAATGTGTGTATCTAAAATGAAATGATGACATTTGAAATGTCAGTGTCTGACTGCCTAATTTGCCCGTCTCTAAAAATGGTAGCTGTTTTTATTTTACCATAGTTCCGTACTGTTCTCCGTTTCCTCAACAGATTATATTTTTGGTTTTATAGTGCAAATCAATTTTGATATGAAATGACTCTAATGTACATCTAGTGGTTTGGTAGCACAGCTAGACCCATTTATAGTAATGTGATAATAATTTACCAGCTCAACACACTGTTGTCAGCTAATTGTAACAGTTAATGGGGATTTTTCAAACTCAGCTGGTAAATTTAGACTGCTGTTCCAAATTTTATATTCACACTCACCTACAAGATTCTTTATTTATATTTAACATTTCCACCTGTTTTAAACAGTCAAAACAAGCATCAAAAAGAATCCTAAAGTCTGCAAAACTGTGAGTCCTTTTTAATAGCTCTGTGACATTATGAGACATTATGTTTGTGAATGTAATGTCTCAGGAACACCCAGGGGGAATTTCTTCAAGTTCAACACAAATGGTTAAAGGTCAAACTCACTGTGATCTCACAAAACACATTTTTGGCCATAACTCAAGAATTCATTTGCAAATCATGACAAAATTTGACAAAATGTCAAGTAAGAAGAAATGATGAAGTGATGACATTTTATATCCAAATGGTCTAAGGTCAGTTTAACTGTGATATCAGAAAGTGTTTCTGGCCATTATTCAACACCATAACTCCGGACCAGAACTTGACTGTTTGTGGAGACATACAACCACCAGATGGTAAAGTTAGGACACTAAATACCTATGTGATAATCAAAGAGCTTCAAATGTAGATTTGAAGACTAAGTATGGAGGGGCACTGGAATATTGATTTTGTGTTTCTTCTCCTGCAGCTAACATATCTAAATATAAAAACCCAGGCTGGAAAATAGACATAGTGCACCTAAAATAGGCTGTTGCTATGTGGGTGTAGGTCCATTCAGTATACACTGTAACACTGCGCTGACTCCTTCAGACTCTTACTCCAAACTGCTGCCTCCTCACAAGACTCAGACAAAACTGTGAGACATGTTAGTTAATTGATTTGTTGAAATTTAATGTTATTTACACCATAATGAAAATAAGCACAAATTGTTTTAAACAAGGTGAGTCTGATTCACCGTGACATCTCCCACAAACATTTCCTCCTTCTCCTCTCTTCCTTCATTTCTTTCTTCCTCCCTCACTCGTCCCATACAGTCTTTCGTTAGCCGTTACCTGTCATCTCTCCTTTTCCACCTCTCTCTGAGCTACCTCTCATCTGTCCTCTTTTCATCCTCCTCTCTTCTGTGGGCTGTAATCTCTGTCTCCCTTCTCATCACACCGCAACTAAACTGCTTTATTCTTTGCTTCACTTTTCCCCTCTCCCTCTTCCATCTGAGTTTTTCTCTCTGCTCCTCATTTCACCCCCCCCCCTTGTTCTCCCCTCATGCCTTCTCCCATCATTTGTCCACGTTTTTCCATTTCTTCTTAACTTCCTGCTTCTTCTCTGCTTCTCTTCTTCTGCGTCTCCTCTCCTTCTCTCTCCTCCCTCCTTTTCTCAACTTTCCTGTCCATTCTGCTCTTCCTTCCCTCTCCTCCACCTCTCCCCTCCTTCCTCTACTACCCTTTCAACACCCCTTTACCTCCTCTTCTGCACCTCCTCGTCTCTCTATTCTTCTCTTCCACTGCTGAGCCCAGCCATTTGCTGCTTTGATCTCTCTGTCATTCTGCTATAGCTCACCCTTCAACCCCCCCTCCCCCTCTCCACCCCCTCAACACTGTTACCATGACACTGAGAGAGAGAGCGGGAGAGAGAGAGAGGTGGATTGTAAGAATTTGGAGCCCTGCAGAAGATGATTTGAAGTGAGTGAGGTTAAATTGAGAGAAAAAGAGCAAGCGAGGAGATTATTGTTGGGGGTGAGAGACAACAACAGAGACAGCTACAAAGAGAGAGAAAGAGAGACAGAGGAATGAAAGAGAGTGAGGTAGAGACAAGTCTATTATTTTTTCTGTAAAGGAGAAAAATAGATAAAATAATCACTGAAGAAAAGAGGAAAAGGCTTTTATTTTTGTCTTATTGTAGCTTTAAAAAGACGGAGAAGAAAGGAAGAAAAGCAGTCCAACTGAGACTGAGTCCACAGCCATGCCAGCATCTCATCCCCTGTGGACCACGAATGTCTGTACAAAATTTCATTACAATAATTTTAATAGTGGTGGAAATGTTTCAGTTAAAACCAAAAATGTAAAGCAGTGTCAGTAGGCTTCATCCCCTGGAGACCATGAATATCTATAAAATTTCATGGCAACCCATCCAATCTTTAACGAGATGAGGAAGACAAGCCTTAGATTTTTTTCTAATCGAGGTGGATAAAGATAGACAGACAAGAGAGAGAAAGACAGTGGATAGGAAAGTAAGGGAAGGAAAAAAAACTTTTTTCCAAGAAATTCATTAAAGATGAAAAAAGAGCCATATGAAATTTCTGAAGAATAAACTAAGAAGAACAAGGCTGACAAAAAACACAACAACAAAAGAGAGGATCAGAGAAGGAGAAAGAGAGCAAGGGAAATGGAAAGGAAGCAACACCAAGACAGAAAACAGGCAACTCAGAGGAAGAATATGATAAGAGAGAGAGAGAGAAAGAGGCAGCTTAATTTCACACTACTTCCCACACAGAAAGAGAGAGAGTGAACAACAAGAGTGAGAGACAGAGGTGAAAGATACAGGGAGAGAGGGGGCTGTGTAATCACTTCTCCCTGCCAGAGAAAAGGACTCACTTGCTCTCTCTCTCTCTCTCTCTCTCTCTCTCTCTCTCTCTCTCTCTCCTGTCTTCGCCATGTGACTGGCCAACGCTCCAGTACCGCTCTCTTTCACTCTCTCCCTCTCTCTCTCTCTCCATCCTTCGCGTGGCTCACACTATGTCCGACTGAGGAGGAAGAAGAGGAAGAGGAGGAGGGAGAGAAAGAAAGAAAGCAGGAAGAAAAAAAAGAGAAGAAGAGAAGAAATAAAAAGAGAGAGAGGATGTTCTCGGTTTCGCTTAAGTGCCGCTTAGGGGTCATCAGACGCCGAATCAAGGGTACACTGTGTGTGTGTGTGTGTGTGTGTGTGTGTGTCAGAGAGAGACAACTGCAACTATGCTGCTGTGTGTGTCACTGTACGTTGCTTGTGTGTGTGTACATGGTTATGATGTTTGTTTGAGTGTTTTTGTGTGTTTTTTGTGTGTAGTATGTGTTCAGTTTGTATTTTTATCTTTGTGTGTATGTGTGTCTGGAGTGTGTGTAACAGTTGTATATGTTTGTGTGTGAGTTCCTGCAAAGTGTAGATTTTTGTGTGTATGCACATGTGTGTGCATGTACAGTGAATCTGTATTTCTGTGTTCTTTCTGTTAGTGTGTGTGTGTGTGTGTGTGTGTGTGTAATGAGCAGAGCATGACATCTGCTCCCTGTTGATGTTGTTGTCATGTTATTTTTTCATCTGTCATCTTCCTTCTTCTTCTTCATCTTCTTCTTCCCCCTCTCAGCCTGCAGTTTACTTCTATTATTTCCTTGTTCAAAGACTGAAGCTGCTTAAACTGTGAATGAGGTTTGTGTTGAGGCTTAAATAAGAAGCTCTTATTCTCCTCTCAGTCGAGTCATTTTCATTTTCATGTTGTGAGTAAAGAAAGCGTCTTGGCTGCTGTCAGGAGACACAGTATACACCACTTACAGTTTTCCTCCTGTGCAGTGAAGCTGATCACTTTCACAACAGGTTGATCTTCTGTGTGTGAGTGAATTTAAATAGTTTAGTGTGAATGTGATCTTCATGTGCATCATTTTGAACAAGTGGATTTTTATTGTATTATGTGATGTAAGTGAGCGTTGTCTCTTTAGGGAGAAGTGCTTGAGTGGACCAGGAGCAGCTCATTTGTAATGGCTGAGTTTCTCCCAAAGGGACAATGAAGTGAGTTTTAAGTGAAGTGGACAGACACCTTTTGCTGCAGAGTTAATGTCTGTCTTAGGCAGCCCTGAAAACCTGTTCATCATTAGGTGAAATAGAGCTCTCTGACTTTGTACCTTTCTGAGTGTAACTCAGCCTGAAGCTCACTGACATTATGGTCTGTTCATGTTTTGCTAACAGGGTAGAGACAGTCTCAACCTTAAATGAACAATTTCAGCACACTGATGGATTCATATTTGTTTCATACTAATGAACATATCTTGTATACATTTATACTGGTTTTCCTTTTTCATACACCTCTTGGTTACTGAGGCATACTGTGCAGTATACTGCGTGATGGAAAATGATGGACATAATGTGACAGACTTCTGTGTGTGTGTGTGTGTGTGACAGAGAGAGATAAGGGTGGTATTTCATTAGTGAGCTCAGTGACTGGCTGGATGAGAGCCAGTTCATAAACTTTTATGACTGGAGTATATGAAGCTCATAACTCTTGTTTTATTCAACAAATTCACTCAATTGAGTGAAATAAAGCAGGGCAGGATGTTTATTATTTATCACAAGGGATTTTTTAATTAGCAAAATGTGTGTCAAAATTAAATTATTAGAATAAAAGGCAAACTATGTGTTAGGCAAAGGTTAATTTCATGTAATTTGCAAAGTTGTAGCTGCAACTTTGTTTTAAAAAACTTTTTTTGTTTGTTTGTTTTCCAGGTCTTAGAAAACTCCCAAGTGGTTGACACATTGTGCAGCAGCTATCTAGGAAGTGACGGACATTTGACAGTTTTCTGTCAGCACCTAAAAACAGTAAAATAGTGTCTGAAAAATCATGGTTATCTCACATAGGGAGCCTTAGATCCAACCCTCCACCCAAAATAAATAGTTAAATAAATGAATCTGACAAATACTTGAGAGGTTACCAACAAACAAACAAAAAAACTATTATATAAATGTTATTTCACATGAAAAATGCATGAAAAGTAACTTCACTGCAGAGATAAACAACACCCAAAGCTTGTATTTGTTTAATATTTAATGTGTCACACTATTCTGAAGAACTGAATAAATTTTTTTGCATACAGCTTTTCGCTTGTCGTAGGATTTGAACCAGCAACTTTCCAGTCACACTGCAGCCAGAAAAAGTGGGAAAGAACATTATCATTTTTTCCCCAGTCAGGTTTAAGATGAAATCTGTGTTTTCTCCAGTTTCTTGATCTTTTCAGCACAAAAAGCAACATAAATAATCGTTTTTGATGAATGTGATTTGACTCTACTAAAAGACCACTCTACGGGTCTACCTGCTGTCCAGTTCTCTGTATTTACTCAGCTTGTTATAATGTTGTTATAATGCAGAGGTCTAGTCTAGTCTTTGTAGATTTCAGTAATATCTTCTGAACGTTCAGTATGTTGTCTCTGAATGGGAGTTAACACATTGTTGTGTGTTGTCCTACCTGTGTCTCATTCCTGCAGCAGGGACCTTGTGTAAGTGGGTTAGCTGTGTGTAATGTTTCATGTTGTGACATAGTTTGCAGCTGAATATTTTTTATGATTGTGTGTGTATGTGAACCAGAGAGTGAGATGCATGGTTGGTTGCCAATGCAATGGAGCTTGGGGCCAGTCTGTGTTTCTGTGTGTGTTTGTTGTTGTGTGTGTTGAAGATTGATCTCCAAATCTCTGCGAGCTGTTGGGACTACTAAATTCTCTCTCTCCCTCTCTCTGACTTTCATTATAAATGAGGCCACTGCTCACAGTATGTGGCATGTTTGCGCGCGTGTGTGTGTGTGTGTCTGTCTGAGTAGTGTGTTTATGTGGCTGAGAAGGTGACACAAGCATGTGTATACATATGGTCCGTGTGCAGAGTGCACACAGTGTATTGTATGTGTGCTTGTGTTTTGACATGTTGGTGCACTGAGTCCATATGAGTGAGAAATGTGTCATTAAACACACTGTCTGTATAGTCTGACAGTGTGTGTGTGTGTTCAGATGAATGATGTTCAGTCTCAAAGGGGAGAAAAGTGTGTAACGGAGGACTTGGCTGGAAGCTGCAGCTGAATACAAATCATCAGTTGTCTCACTTTTCACTGTTAAGCATTTCACTGAAGTTTCATTGAAAGCAGCTCACATCCCATCTACACATTCTTCTTCAAATCCAAACATATCACAAGACCTAAGTGACAAATTGCAGCTATCCAAATTACCACATGACAGCTCCAAAAAGAACTTATATCAGTGTTTCCTGATCTGCTGCCTCTGTGATCAAAGTGTAGGCAGGTGGATTCTGTTGACTCTGGACAGAGCCAGGCTGTTTCTGCCTGTTTCTAGTAAGCTGAGTGAGCCATTTAGCCTACAGATATGACAGCACTATCAGTCTTCTTATCTAACACTGTGAGTATTAGATGAGAAGAACATTTTTTGTTGAACATATCCTCTAAAATAGACACCAAAGTTGACCTTTTGGAAGAGATGACACCAACTTAATCTCTGGCTTTCTCTTGCAATATAACAACATCAAACTACTTTTAGATTTGTTACTGAGAGAGAACAATCACTGTTTGACATAACTACTGGGCGTACAGTGGTATTCATAGAAAAAGCTCAGTCCTTTGTATTGACTCCAACAGTACTGTTCTATATGCAGACTAGCAAAGCGTGGACTATTATCTTTTCCTCCTAATCTTCAGAGTTCGATGACTTGCCAAACTCTGTGATTTAGATGCCCAAAAATCTTATCAGTTGAGTTCCTGTGCTCACTACTTACTTATTTCAAAAGCTATAAAAGGTAGATCCATGCCTTCACTCACAGCAATGAGCAACACGTTTAACACATAGAACTTCTGTTGTTGAAGTGTGCTGCAGGTAGCTGGTGTTCTCTCCTTTCATAGGGCAGAGTGTAGGTGAATAAGAAGGAGATCACTGTTGAAAATGAGAAAGGTGTGCTCAGCAAACTTTTCCTGGGTGAGATACATTTTTAAAATAGGGCTGAGGTGGCTTGTGTGGAAAACTCCTCTGTGCAGGATTCCTCACTTAGTAGTAGGTGTAGGAATCAATAGAGCAGAGGTGCTACTGGGCGCATTAGATAAGAGGTTTACACGGTTCACAGAGCTAAACAGCTGAGGCGTGCCACTAGAAAGTCTCTGCAATGTATTTAAATGAGTGTGCTGCTCTGCTTTTTTCCATTCATCACACTGTCATATATGATGACACAGGGATATTTGATTTTAACAAGTGCTGCATAATGATATTAAAATTGAAGTGTTATCTACTGTTGCGTAGTGGCATGATCTGGTTGTGGCAGTGTTATTTATATTGTATTAATCTCAAAACAGTTTGCAGCACTGTGTTTCCTATTTGCCAGAAAATAAAAAGTCATGGAGATCTGATAGTTAAGATTTTTGAATGTTTGAAAGAGATAATTACCCCAAAAATGTGTCGTACAGTATCATATGTAATATGAACTATGAATCATTCTGTCTTGAATTTTGGTTTGTGGCTGGTAGTGGGTAGTGGGTAGTCGATGTTTGGCGATGGTTTTCATCAGACATATTGCTCACTTGCTTCTTTTTTGGATGAAGAGTCGTGTTGATTTTTTTCAGTGATTCATCGTTTTCTGTAGGTGGAGATTTCCCTGAAGTGATTACGGTAGAAAACACAATTTCAATGTTCAGTCTTGTCCAATGTTTTACTGCTGAAGTTCAGCCTGATCAGATGGTGTTTTCCTACATAAAGTTCTTTCATCACGCAGCTTAAACTTGTAAAACTCCTCTCAGAAATCAGTCGTCGTGCGTCTTTCCTTCTGAGCGCAACAGGGGATATAAAGGAATAATGTAAAGACCTTGTACTTCAGGCTCACTGATATTGGATGAATTGTTTTTGAACCACTGGCCCCAAGGTGTGCAGACTGTATATCATACTATCAGAGGTCGGAGGCCCACAGTTAGCCGATTGCACCAGCAGGCTGCAACAATGAGCAGAACCAACGGTTGTAAAAGTTACATCATTGCTGCCAGACATTACTTCAGCTTTGTAGCATATTCCTAGTTGATTAGGCAAGGTTCAACAAAGCTAACACTTACTGTGAATACTGTGTAAGTGTATCAGTAGTAGACTGTATATTGATACAGGACATTAGAACAGTAAGCTACTGCATTGAGACTGCGGCTTGATTTGAGTGAATACTGAAAGAAGAACTTTAGAAATATAGCAGAAAATTCTGGGGTTTTCTAGAAGTAATGAGAGCTGACAGCCCTCACAGATGTGTAGTATTTGTGAGCAGGTGAGGGTCTCAGGATCTGATTGTGCTTCAGTCTGCCTAGGGGAAAAAGAAAACAGAATGTTGAGCCCAAGACTTACCTGTTTTATCAGGTTGGTTACACTTCTTTAGCTCCTCTGTGAAAACTATCTGCTGTTTGGCTGGATTCCTTCCTCTGTAAGTGTGACTGGATAAAAAGGCTCTACTGTTGATTACTGGGCGGTCAGCAGTGTCTCCAGGTCCATGATCCAATAGAGTGGAGCACCTGGACTGGAAAATAGATTCTCTGCCACACTTGACTTAGTTTTCTCCCTGTGGCGCTGTCCCTGGTGCTGAACTCTGGCCTTCAGACACTCTCCATGGTGCTGAACGTGTTATAGTGAACGCACTTGCTTAACCTTGTCTGTAGCAGTATATATTAGGTTTACTAATTTCAGCATGTGTTCTGATGTAGATCCATCCTTCTCATAATTTGGACATTATTGCATGACATTTATTTTCTCTATTTTTTATACAAAAAGTATAAAGGCAGTCAGTGTTTCTGTCTTCTTGCCCCCCCTCATAAGACTGTGAGTGGTAGCAGACAAATGGCAGGGGTGGTCTGACCAGTCTTTTTGATCCTCATAAAATGGAAAAGTCACAGATTAGATCACCTCAAGAGTCTTGTGTCTATCCACTTTAAATCCCTTCTTGCTATCTAGTAAATCAGGGATCAGTAATCATAGCTGTGTAGCCCTGCTCCATAGCAGTAGTTGCTAGGTAACTTGTAATTTTTTGTCAGCTATTTTATTTTTTTATATATATATAGTTGTGGTGTATCTATCGTACAAATACAGAGCAAATAACATGATGTCAGTATTGTTATTTCTTCTGAGCGAGCCTGGCTGAAGGCATGTTTTTACCTTACTGTAATAACAGTATGATACTTCATTGATCCCTGAGGGGATGTGCTCTTTTTATTTGCCCACCTCAAGAGAAGTCAGAGTGCATGATCCAATACAGAGCAGCAACTCTGCAGCTGAGAGGGATTCATTGTCCCACTGTACTGCAACATAGCCTGTAAGCATGTAAGCATTTTTAAACCGTAAAAAAAAACATGTTCTATTTAACACCAAGGCCTGTGATTCTAAGGTTCTTTGCCATCATGGATTATATAACATTCAGCATCATTCAGCTTCTGTGAAATGTATTTTTATTCTCAAGAGCAAACTGCAGTTGGAATGTAATGTTGTGTACTTTTGGGTGCGAACACAACCCGTTAAATTTTGTTGTACAACACCACTTGTTTTAGTTGACACTGTGTGTGTAAGCAGAAGTGGCAACAGATTGGCCTCTCAGTAAAAGTGACCCAAACAACAGCTGACAAAATGTCCGCAGGCAAGACAGTGAAGCCTCTGCCAGCTCAGTCGTCATGGTGTCCTGTACGAAAGCACTGGAAATGTAGCAGAGGGAGTTTCAAAGGTTTCAGATGATTTTCTTTGAAGATCCAGTTACAATTGCAGTACATGTAAGCTGCCACTGTCTATCCCTGGCTGTATCAGAGGATTTAGCAGTAGGTATAAGAGGAGACAGCAGGAGAGGCATCAAAGCTCGGCGAACCTGATGAAGAACCAAGCAGGATGCCTCATTTCCTCAAGGGGGCTATCTACAGATGTCTCTCTCTCTCTCCCAGTCCCTGTTTCACTCCATCTCTCTCTCTGTGTCTCAGAGGCTCGAACGCACGCACATACAGATACATACCCGAGGGGAGATTGCACACACTTTCAGTATACATGAAAAGATACTCATGCTAAAGCACAGTGGCAGTCACCAGTGCATATTCACACATGCTGTACATGATGCACAGACCACAGAGTAGCCTGGGTCCAAAACAGTTGAAAGGTTCAACAATGTAGAAAAAAATTGTTCTGTTTCTCAGTGCTTTGAGCCAATTAGCACTAAAATCCAAGCGAGAACTGTTTTAAGATGCAATTTAACCTGCTGTTTCACCCACTTTAAAGCCATTCACTTTAACAGTTACGAGGAGTTAACGCTTTCCTTTGTCCCTGTAATGAGGGAGATGATTACCAGCTAAGTACTGCATGTCTCTGGAGGCCATTTTGTTGAAAGTCTTATTTCATAAATCTAGTTGGTTGAAAAATCTGAGCAATATGTCATGTACTGTCAACAGTACATACTATCTGTGTCTTTTAATTTTTTTAATTTTTTATGTCTGTTCTCAGGTCTCTCTCAGAATAGAGATGTTGAGCTCATTGAAATCACCTGATTAAATATTGTTATACTAATGGTTATACTAGTACACTGACAGTGTGTCCTGCTGTCCCAGTATCATGTGCATAAGTAGGCATTATGCTACTGTTCAATTATTTATATGTTCTAGAACAATGATAAAGGTCCCACACTTTGAATTTGAATGTAATATGGTCTGTTCCAGGATGAAGAGCTGTTCTTCAACTGTGCTGATTAAATCCTATAACTCTTTACATCTGTCCATGTTACAGTTTTGATGATCTTGATAATCTGTTTCTTCAAACAGACTTTAAAATAAGTGTAGTTAAAGTTGTACTGAATTAGTTGATCTAGGTCGGTTCAACAAATTTGAACAACTGGTGTCATCCAGTTTGACTGAGGTGAACCTGCTGAGTGGAGCCTTTCCAGTCCAAATGCATAAACTGACCTGATTGGACAGATTTCAGTCACTCTTTGGTGATTAGTCAACCTCAGGAACAGCTGTGCTGGAATCAGTCCAGCTGGAGTCAGTTCTGAAAGTGCTGGAAAAAGAGGTTGTTTTTATAACTGCCAGAACTTTAACTATTCAAACTAAACTTTTCATGTTTATATGAATTATTTTCGGTAATAAACTTATCATAAGATCATAATTTATACACATAAAACTGAGAAAAAAGCATTTGACCTACATTCTACTGTGTTCTCTATTAAATGGAGCTTCAAAGGCTTTTCAATGGGTCATAGTGAAAGTGCATGTAAAAAGGAGAAAATTTGGAACATTACACCAATACTATGTATTTAACATTACTGTCAGACAGGACTATATGTGACAGGTTCAGTCATACATTGCAGAGATTCAGTGAGTATAAAATGTGCTAAGTCTGATATAGAGAAGATAAGAGTATTTTTCTGCTTTAAAGTTATACCCTGTTGTTCTGGAAACTGCTGGTGACCTCAGCATCATCATCATCATCTGTATTTCAGTGGTAGGAATAAACTGTGACCTACCATCCTACACATGCAGCAGCTTTCCTAGTTACAAGATATCACATGTTTGCTTAACTCCTGCTGCAGTTTAGCTCCATCCTTAACAGTCAATTTCTGCACAAATCAGGTTTCATTTTCACCTGCTAGACTTCACAGAGACTGTTCTGGTCAGTGAGAAACTTTAATGACTCACTTGTCTACTGTCTAACTTTTGAAAAAAGAATTGCCTGCAGTAGTAATACAGGACTCATTCATATGTATATTTCAATGATTATTTGAGCTGAAATACACAGAAAAAGTCAGGAATTCTCTGTATACTTGGCTGTGCCCTTGACTACAGAACACTGTAGCTCTTACGTGTCATAGATACCAATGACTTCTACTTCTGAATGATCTGAGTGAGCTCAGACGATTTTTATACTATTTTTGAGTTATCTGCAAAAGTCCTTTTGTTAAATAAAATCCCAAGGAGACAGAGACAGTGAGACAGATGAAGTATCAAAGACAGAAACTCTCCAACCTGCTGGAACAACATGTTTGAGTTCTTGTCATAGCATCCTTTGTCACTGCACTTTGTGTCTAGAAAACATTAGGGGATGAAAAAGAGGGTGCATTTGTGTGTCTAATATGCCCCAGAGGTGTGTCAGGGTGCAATATTTCCTCATTTAGCAACAATAAAGCTGCTATAACCAGTGTGACATCAGCTTTTAGCCAAATGGACAGGAAATGCTTGTTATGGATTTTCCTTTTGGAAATTTAACTTCTTTTCCCCGAGGAATCTTTGACTGGCTTACAAAGCAACAAAGAAACAATGCAAACTGTCAGCTTCTGGTATTTTTGTCTTCATTTTCCTTCAGTGCTGCGTTCAAAGTGAATCCTAATCCAAGGTGCGCATAATGCACTTCTCAAATTCTGCTGTTCATTAGCTAAACCCTCCCATCCCTGAGCAAGCCCCCGAGGCCCCGAGCAGAGCTACTTAATGGAGAGAAGGCATTAGACTCTGACAAACCCCAATCTCTCACTTGAACAGACTGTACGAGTGACGTCCTGATGCACCACCACCATCTGCTCTCCCAGGAACACATTAACACAGAGGTTAAATGAGAGGAGAACGAACAAGACGCCAAGTGTGATGCATTGGAAATGCACAATGTGGTGGTAATTTGCCTGAGGGCACTTGTACTCGCTCCCTGTCTCTAACCTTGCCTTCTCAGCTAATTAAATAAATATAATTCCACAGGAGAGGTGTGTGTGTGTGTGTGTGTGTGTGTGTGTGTGTGTGTGTGTGGTGGTGGTTGGGGGGGGCGACTCTCTATATCCATGTAGATCTTGCTATTTTTGGATCAAATACACATTTCCTGTTTTCACCTGCGAAGAAAATCAGTTGTGTGAAGACCTTTCTCAATCTTTAATGAGCAGCTGGTTCTTTAAAAATACAGGCCTCGAAGGTGCAAAAATTTTGCACAAGTTGTCACTCATCTTAATGAACTGTCATCTAACCTGTGGCTGAGGTAATCAGCAGGTGCTGAAGAGGCAGAATCTATAATTCAACAATGTAGATCATTTTTTAAACACCTGCCTTTTTTGCTTTTCTTTCTCCATCACTGTTGCGAACTCCTTGACCTTCCTTATATTAAAGAGAGACTGAGTCTTGGCACTAGATTGATTGAGGTGTTGGTGATTGGTGACCTGTGATTTTGGAGCAGTGAGTTGGTTCATAAGGTTTGGTCAGATGTACCTTCAGTCCAACATAATCAGAACATAGTGACCAGAGTACTGCTGCAGTTTCTAGTCAGGTAGTGTAGGTGATGAGGTATGACTTGAATTAATTGCTCTTTAATGCACTTTTTCTTTTGCTGCTTTTCCTTTTGACTCAGACCCCCAGGAGGGAGCCGATTCATCATTCATACACAGGATCATTCGGTTATGTTCACTTACTGTTACTGGTCACTGTTACTCATTCATCTGTCTCTATATTTATCTTAATGTAGTTACAGATTCAGGTGACCTTTAATGCTTTTTTGAATATGTGAGTTGAATGAGGCTTAATGGCTGCCAGTAGGTTGGATGAATATTAGCTTGTATGACAAAGCCCTTAGATTTTAAACTGACAGGATAAAAGATGGATGAAAGACAATACAAGACACAAATTGTGGTTCAGGGGAATGAAGAACAGAAGCAAAGGGGGAAATGAATGTAATTCTGATTCAAAGGTTTAAGGTCCATTCCTGGAAAGTGTTGGATTCAGGCATAAAAGACAGACACAGCTTGTGACTGTAGAGTAGTCCTATTTATTGTTAATGCTGTCTTTAACATTACCACTATCTGGATGCTTTTGCCCCAAGCACTTTGCCTGTGTTTACCTTGGTTAGCTCTAATGGGAGCTGAACCCCTAACCCTGTCAGTGTTAGAGCTTTGTTGTAGCCATTGAGCTGCACAGGAAACACAGAGTCATGGTCTGTGAAGCAGAGCCCAAAGGGTATCTTGTGTAGTTGCTCAGTTGGATTAGAGTTATGAGTGTTGTAAAGCAGCTCCAGCGTTACATTTCCTGTCTGCTTGCTTTGGATTCAAGAGGATTTCATCTGTAAGCTGGAACTCATCTCTGCATCTTTGCAATGGCTCTGCAGGATTTTGAAGTATTCATTTGTTTTAAGATATCTCATGTTTATGAAGCAAAATGGTGGTGTTGTGGGCGATATAGATGTTTGGAGAGTGAAAAACAGGCTTATCAACATACTGTCACTCATTAAATCTTCAGACCAACAGTAATGTTGATAGCCATGTGTTTTAGTGAAACTTTAAGGAGTAAAAAACTGCATACTCTCTATGGCATAGTAACTGAAAATAACTGCTTAAGCATATTAAAACATCTTTCACTTTTCTTCTGTAACCTCATTAGTCCAAACCAAAGCAGACTTTAACAAGGTTTAGTTGAAACAAATGGCCAAAACAACAACAACAACAAAAAGTTACAGCTGTGTAAGGAAACTGGCTGTGGTAATGGTCTCCTGAGACAGTTACACAGAGGTCAGAGGTCATGAGGTTCATTTATTTTGAACCTGAGAGTGATGGAGTCTGTGTCAGAATTAAAAATGTGAGACATGCAGCTTTCTACTCTTCCCACGAGTTGTTGTTAAGCTGAAGTGGAATAACTCCGTCTACAGGAACAACTTCAACACTGACTGAACTACAGCATGTTTGCTGCATGTTTGCTGCATGTTTGCTGTAGTGCACCAAGATTGATGACTGCAGTGTCTTCAACATTCAGAATGGGTTTAAGCTTTGATGAATGTGGAATTCATATGTAAATTTCCCTCCATATATTTTATGCAGCTCGTCAGTGGTAAAGTCTTGGATTATAATTGTTGGTTTGATGCCTCTGTGTTTGCCTGAAGGAGACACCACTGCCTCCCCGTTCCAGGCTCATTTCATTTGTCACAGCTTGGTTTAATTCCATCCTCAGGCCTTTTCAGATGACATGTTTCTGTCACAGCACAGAGCCTCTGGAGGATTCACACTGGAGCTTCTGTTTCCACAATTACTGTATTAGTGCAGATAATAGGGGTAGGATAACAGTTAATGGCCACAGTGCTGGTTTCTTTGGTTTCTATTGAGTGCGACTGTTTCACAGCGAGATTTTTTTTTTTATTTTTTTTTTTTTTACCATAATTAACCAATTAAATCGTCATTTAGACACATCCTGACTGATATAAAAGTCGTACACACTCCATACGCTCATTAAAAGTAATGGAAAATCTAAATCATTCATAACATTGGTGCAGTAACTCAGACGTTAGAAGACTGTTCAGTTAGAACTGTGCTGTGTTTAAGGTCGCGTTTTAGACTACTCATACTGTATCCCCTATCAGCATGATGATACCAGTGATTATGCTTCTCTTACATAAATATACACGGTGGAAGTAACGAGTTACATTTACTCTCGTTACTGTAACAAAGTTGGTTTGTGTACAATCAGTAATTTTTACGCTATATGCTTATGCTAAGTTTTTTTTTATCTGAACTACTGTATTTGGCTACATTTCAAGTCTCAGTTTTACAGAGCAAAAACAAAAGTCAGAGGATGAAGTCATGATTATTGTCACTCCATCCATCTTAATGAAGCACGTTTTGCCGGAACTTAAAGTTCTCACTCAGAAGTTTGCGAGTTTACCGTCGTCTTGAACGCAGCAGTAATGCACGGGCCGGAAATCGCACCACGTGACCGAAGTCAAACACACCTGTGAGTTGAGTGACCAACAGGTCCATGCTGAGTCTGGCTTAATGCTACAAGCTAAATGCTAAAACGCTCACAGTGGACTCTGCAGCTGCTCTGTGTTCACCTGCAGACAGGTGTGCATCACCTCTCTGCTGTTTTGGATAAGCCCTGATGTTACTGCATTCAACCCAATGTCCGGACACCCCGAGGACCGCAGTGAGACAGTAGGATCTTGGATGTGGACTGGACTGAATGGACTGGTTATGTTGTACAGCAGAGAAGTCGGATGTTGCGCAGACTGTGGAGGACTCAGGTAAACCAGACTCAGACTGATATTCAGGTGAGTACAACAACAAATCACGGACTGTTGTAGGAACACCTGCAACCACTGTGTTGCTTGGCAGCGTAGTGTTTTGTGTTTGCACCACAGTGTGTGTCTAAACTCTGCAGACTCAGTTCAGTTTTTCCATTCAGTATTTGTTATTGGCATTGTCAGGTGTGTGTGTGTGTGTGTGTTTTGTCATATTTTAAGAGGAGGTGCAGCTCTGTCTTTACTTCACCTGTGGTGCAGTGATCACAGACTCTTTCCTCATAGACTCATAATTTCATTCCTCAGGTTCCTCTTTGCTTTTTGAAATGTTTTTGTGAGCTGCAGCTGCTGTTGAGTTTACATCTTGTCTGCTTTAGCGATGCTTCACTCTGCTGTTTACTCTCTAATGCTGGCTTCAGCCTACACAATATATCTGTCAGATCTGTGTGTCATTCTGTGAGATGAGATGGCTATAGAGTCTTAAATTCATGTAGTGACTTGGTTGTGAGACATGGAAGACTACATGTTGCTCCCAGACTAATCAAATCGTGCTGTCTTCTATGACCTGCATGATGTTATCAGGAAGTAGGGCTGGCTTCAGGGATCATATAAAGAAACAGTGGTGAGCAGAGCAGTGTGATACTGACTGTTGTGTTTGTAGGTGCCCCCCCTACAAAAAAAGAAAGAGACGTGAAAAAGGTAGGCGTGTTGCTGCCATAGCTCCAAGAGCCTCCATGGTGTCCTGTAAAGGCTACTTACTGTTTATTGTTTTTGTCATTTTCTCTAAGGCTGTAGGGAGGAGGATGTTCCCAACTTTATCTGCTTTAATAGACTCTGAATTTTTGTATTTTGAGCTTGTTTTGTTTTTTATTATTAGTTTGAAAACTGAGTTCCAGCAGATTAGTACATTAGTACATCCCAGAAGACAGCATTTCTCACACTGAGAGACAACTTGATTTCTAGCTGTAAAGCTACATTTCAGCTCATCTATAAATGCATTTTTAGGGAGGCATGACACTGTGTGCTTGTTACTCTATAAAAATCCCACAAAGGATTCCATCCTCTGTAATGTACCAAATAACTTACCAGTAGTGAGCTTCACTTTGATGTCAGCAGTCATTTTGTCAGCCTAAGTGGCCCATTTTTCAAAGCAGCAGATAAATCATTTCAGAATAAAACTCTTGAAATTCTGATACACAAGTGTCTGTAAAATCACGTTAAACTGCAGCTAACTTGGATTAGACTTGTGGGTGAGGCAGCGTCTGGATCATTTATAATAAATGTGCTCACTTTTGATCTCATGAAGATTTTATTTTGTACACTCCTTACATCTCTGCCCACCACTCAGCTCAGCTGCACTGCATTTATTAAGAAACCCCATGGTGGTGTGGTCAGATCATTAGAGGTTTCACTTTAAAAATACAAATTAAATTAGTATAAACTGTATGACATTGTTTTGTGAGAGAGCTACTTTTTTTGATGTGGCTTCTGTTAACATTCTTGTAATCACTCAGTGACATGACAGAAATGTCATTCTCCAGTCTTTCATTCTCTTTCTTACCTGGAGCAACACACCAACACAGCCCCTTGCATTTTTTATTGCACTGCTGTTTTCAGTAGAAACATCAGCTAATGCTTTCATTTGCTATACTAACTAGTGCAGTGCTCATCGGGGCTGACTGTGTGGCCTGTGTTAATCCAGCTTGCTTTCCGGGCCACAGTGTGTGTGGTCAGTTGGTCTTGTTTGTTACTGCTGGAGTCGGCTGCTCTGCTCCGATAGTGTCTGATGAGTTCCTCCTAAAACCCTGGCGTGTGCAGGTTGAAAATTGTCCAGGTGCTGCACTGCTCTTGTAATGTAGTTCACATAAGGTAACACCTGTCGATACTGCTTTTCCTTGGTTCCTCAGCAAGACACCTGCAAAATTTGAAGTTTAATGGATGAGCAGTTGTTGAGAAAATCGAATTACAGACAGAGATTCCTGCATTTCTGGATAGATAGCTCAGAAGAAGAAACCGAAGCTTTTTATCTCAAGTAGTTTCCAACTGTTGTCATGCAAACTGTTGCTAACATGCTGTATTTTTAAGAAGGTAAAGTTGACTAATAAAGTTTGTTATAAGTGATATATTGTTAAGATACAATTTAAAACCAGTACTCATAATATTGATAACAATGTTTCTAAGAAATAACAGCATTAATATTTAACTGAATTCATCAGTGCTGATATCCAGATACAGACTTTAACTAACCTGATTCAGCTTCTTGTCGTCCACTGGGACTTTCTAATCTATAAACTTATATTTGGTGTCATGTTGAGCTCATTGGATTCAGACCACTACCTTTACCTCAGTGCAGCGCTGTAGTGGCTCCACTCTCAACACTTTCACCCTCTTCTCTAAATGTAATCATTTGGTCTCGCATGGAGACTCCGCCTAATGAAAATGTATTGCAAACCTTGTCATGTAGGATCTCAACAGAAGCAGGATGACAAGCGTATTTGGCTCCAGAAGGATCCAGTACACCAGGGAGAATGCAGATTTTTATATTTCATTAACTGGAACTAGATTCCTGCTTTCAAAAAGTTCCCAGCCTTTGAAGTCAGGAACTTTTTGAAACTCAAGGTAGTTAAATGGTTTATAGAAGGTTCCTTGATCATTGGAAAAGTTGATGTGGGCAAACACAGTTGTTATTCATCTCCATCTGACTTTGGAGAGTTAGTATGTGGTAGCTAGACTTTTTTTTCTTTATTTATTTATTAATGTAGATCTTATTTCTTCATGGATTCCTGTTCTTTAATTAAGTTGGTTTATAAGGTGGAAATTAGATATTGTTGTGGGAACAATGCAGAATCCCAGCAGCCTTGAGTGAATTTCAGGTTACGCGCTCTCTCACCCACATGAAACTTGGAAAGGCTTCACTGACTCGAGGTGAAGTTTGTTCACACTGACTGAGAACAAACACACTGGCCCCAAGCTCTTCTCACAGCTATCATACATCTCTCTCTCCTTCACGCACACACCTGACACCTGGGTAAGCTCTTACAGCACAACACTGCTGACACCCTCATAACTTGTGATATTAACTCCAGCAGAAAAATGCAGGGGGGCAGATTTTAATTTGCCCACTGTCCCCCTCAGGGTCCTGACTCGGCCTTTTTTGTCTGTGCTGTTGTATCCACGAAGCAATTCTTCATTCTTATAGCCATATGTCATGTGTGATTCTTCAGGCTTCTTGATCACATTTTGACAACATTTATTTTACTGTGTCAGTTCAAAAATGACGCTGACTGTCCTAAGACAAGAGGGGTGTCACGATTGAGCTTTGACCAGTTCTGTAGCTGTAACTGTGGCTGTGGCTTTGATTGGAATGATTACTTGTGACACATTTATTTTTAATGGGTGTAACTCTTTAATAGGCTACATGCAGGGGTTGTGTCTGCCCAATGAAGTGACATGGTTGTGTTGAGCTGTTGTGGTGAACTCCTGTCATGTATGATAACACATGTCAAGTCAAGTCAAGTCAGTTTTATTTGTATAGCCCAATATGACAAATCACAAATTTACCTCAAGGTGGTTTACAGTCTGTACAGCACATGACACCCTCTGTCTTTAGACCGCTGATTGGAACAGGAAAGCCTCCCCAAACAACCCCTTTAACAGAGGAACAAAATGGATGAAGCCTCGGGAAGAGCAACAGAAGATATTCCTCTTGCAGAACAGAGAGAAATTCAGTAGGTGTATGAGAAGAATTGGCTGAACTGTTTATTAACATCAGTATATCTACATTTATTTTTGTTGTGTTTGAAGAGTTGCAAATTTGTAATTACAGCGTGAAGTGAAGCTCTTGTTGGACTCGAGTGATTCCCTACAGAACCAATAACACAAACAATCACCAACCAGCGAAAAGGTCAGACCACAGCATGATAACAGATGTAACAACATGTTACTGTGACCTCTGAATTAGAATGTGTGAAAGCTAAGTGCTCCTTTTTTAAGACGGGGACAGATTAGAGCAAGGAGGATAGTTATTAGGAGTTATTTTATTTTTCCTGAGGTGATGAGCTTTCAGCATGCAGTGGAAGATTGGGGGTGTGTTTTCCAGTATGTCTTTAAGACCTGACTGTGCTTTTGTGTTTTAAAATGGAGGTTGTAGCCCACACAGTGTCAGCAGAGCTTAGCCTTCTTAAACTGCGAGGACATAACACATTAAGTCTGCTCCTGAGGCTTTACACTGCCGCTTCTTCTGCTCAGTAAGAGCCGCACATCACGAGCTGTGGCTTAGTACATTATACATAGTGTCTCTCTCTCTCTCTCTCTCTCAAACACACAAACACACACACACACACTTACAAACACACATAGCATGAGATATATTATTTATAGTGTCACTGCAGTGTAAAACTATTATTCATATATTATTCATAGTATCGTGACACATGACACATATGCACCGAGGCCGAATGTTATTCATAATACCATGATACATATGCATTAGCCTACACACACACACACACACACACACACACACACACACACACAAAGAGTGAAGATCTGATCATAACCAGTCTCAGACAGTACGATTAAAGCAAACTGGTTGAATAGTGAATGAGTTTGTGCTGAGGTAGAAGATTTAATTCATCTCAATTCATATTTAAGAGAGCTGTCTGTAAGAGCAGCTGTGGCACTGAGATCAGATTCCTGTGTGTGAGACGCATCACATTTTAATCTACTACAGTTATGCTAAAAACACTTTAGCAAATGTTCACCACAGAATGCTTTATCAAACAGCAACAGCTACAGACAAGACGGCAAGAAGAGATGAAATCAAGACCGCAGTGTCTGGCAGTGTTCTGCCTGTACTGTCTTAAAATAGTTTAGTGGCGTTTTCTTATAGAGTGAAATATGTTGAGTGTATCTTTGAGCTCTGACAAATGTAATGAATGTATTTACTTGTAATTTTGATTTAGCTGGTCGCTAGCTGCGTTCTTCTTCCCAGCCTTTGTTGGTGCATTTCTAGTACATTACCACCACCTGTTGATCAGTGGAATATGTAATGTAAAATGCATGTGCGTCCCTGTGTTTGATCACAGGACAAGATAGGGACCCACATATTCAGAAAAGGTCTGGAGGTTAGTTAGGTAGTTTTTACACCTCAAGACAAGAGAGGTAAAATCATTTTTCAAAAGTTAAGTCTGCCCCTGGGCCAACTTCAATAACAGTGTGATACAGTCAATGTACAATAGAACTTTCCTGTCATAGAATTGACTGTTAATGCTACTGTACAGTTCTATCATATGTCCATTTTGATCAGAATATTATGCAGCTAATAGTGAAGTGTGTTGTCCAGACAGGACATCATTAGCTTGGATTGTTAGCTGCTATTGTTTGTAACAAGAAGCTATGTATGGATCATTCATTCTCTTGGGATTGGGCCATTTCTCTCAGTGTAGAATTGAGAGAGAGAGAGAGAGAGAGAGAGAGAGAGGCAGTCAAACAATGAGCCCACATAATCATTGTGTTTGTAAATGCTTATATAATAAATAGTTATCGTTTTATGCTTCCTGTCTGTTTGTTTGCTGAGGGTCAGGAATGGTTCATTTTACGCTGTAATTATTGGACCTGAATTGAGCGAGAGATAGATGAGCCAACTTAACATTATGTCTGTATATGTTTGCATAATCACCATTTATAATTTGTATACAAATGTTTATTTGTTTGCTCGAGGTAGGAGAGAGTTTGTTTTACACCGCTGTGAGCTGAAGAGAGTGGGAGGGGAGAGAGACGGTGGAGCAATGAGCCAAAGATTTCTTCCTGGTGTTTTTTATAAAATTACACATTTAATCTGTTTGTTTTTCTAAGGTCAAAAATAGCTAACTTTGAAGGCTTACTGTGTGGGTTTTTTCCAAGTTTTGAGCATCAAGTACTCACCTGCTTTAGGCTCGACAGGTGCATAGAGAACAGCAGCTGTCAGCTTGAGGTCCTGTCGTTTCCATTGCAGTGGAGAAGAAGGAATTTTAATGCAGGTTTTACTCTGTCTGTATATGATGGTCTTCTCTGTTACATTTCTTACCCTAATGCCATGTTTTTGCTTCTAAATGCAGCATATAGCATTTGTCATGACAGCCTGTAGATAATAAAATCAAAATAATAAAAGGAGTAGAAATGTGCTTTACTGAGGTTATCAATTGAAATACATTTCAGTCACCCCCTCCTCACCTATCCAATCCTATAACCCTCATCAGTGTATGCCTTTTCTTTTCTCTCTTTGCTCATTTCTTTACTGTCTTTCTTCTCATTTTCTTCCCTTCTCTCTCTCTCTCTCTCTCTCTCTATTCCACCTCTCCTTTTTAGGTGATTTCTCCCCAAATCTTTCTCTTTCTATCGCTCTTATTCCCTCCACTTTAATAACCTCTCCTTCCTCCTCAACTCCTCTCCACCTTTTTTTCCTTCTGTGTACATATTTTTTCTTTCAACTTATCACTCCTCCTTTTTCACTGTCTATTTCACCCCTCTAATATCCCCCCTGCTGTTTTCCCTCCTTTCTTCCTCCACTCTCTGTGCCATCAGTGCCCTCTGCTGATTGATAGCAGCTTCACATCACACTGAAGAGGCTGGGCAGACATTCAGTTAAACTGTTTCTGTCCAACCTGTTTTTCATCAGCTGCCCTTTAGCCAGGCATCAGATCCCAGTGAAGCTGCGGGGTTAGGTGTCCCACAGTGCTGGACTATGGTCTAACTGAGCAGGTGACACTTAGTGTTTATAGCTCCCCTGTAGCTGTACCATCATCGAGCAGATGCTGGAAACTAATGCACATTTTGTGTATGTAAAAGATTATATTTCCCTGTTTTGATCAGTTTGAGTTCACCACATACATTTCAGTTCTCTGTAATTTTTACCAAATAGTAATTCATGCAACAGTCACTGGAAAGTCTCTCATGGTGGACATAAAGTTAAATTGACTTACTTTGATACGTTTATGGTGCTTAACCCAGTTTTATTTTTGATTAAATATTAATTCAAGATTCAAATCATTATGCTGCCATCCACTACATCATTACTGCCCATAAGAAACAAATGACAGTTGACATATTGGCTCACATGCTTCAAGAGGGATGTCAATAAATCATTTAATACTTTAGAAGGTAACATCAATCAGACTGAGGCATTGCTTTCTTTCTGCTGATTACATCCGCTGTGACGTTCCAAATGTTATAACACTGTAAAAGAAATGGGTGAATTTAACAGGATTGAAACCTCTAACCCTGATTGTGTTACGTTACATTAATTAATTACATTTACAAGACTGCAAGAAAAAAAGAAGAAAGGAAAAAAAGAAACAATAGTCTGTTGCTGCTGAGAATGTCTTCAGGTCTAATCCTGTCTTATCACTTACAAAGACCTGGTTGTTATAGCTAAGCTCAACTAACGGCTCACCCTATAGGCAGGGATCAAACTACGATTAGAGTGAATAGAAATTTGGGCTGTGGGTGGCTGTGGTTAGCAGTGACTGTGTTGCAGACTTAACAAAGTTGTGAACTTTTCAAAGGCCCAGATGTTTTTCAGTGTTTTTCTCTCTTATCAGAGTTAATGAGACTGGGGTGGTCCTGTGATTGGTCTTGATACCAAGCAGGACCCCAACAGCTTATATACCAGACTTAGCCTGCATTTATAGTTTTTCTTTAAGGGTCTATAGCTTAGCTTGTAGCTGGGAGAAGACACCCAAGTACCTGCTATAGCTACTCCATAAATGATGCTGTAGCTGATGCGTACCTTAATGCAGCAGCTCTGGAGATGTGGGGACTGCAAGAATTGTTTAAAGAAAGGCTCAGTAATCTACATCCTTTTCAGTGAACATCTAGTAAAGCCATTTTCACTGCAAGCCTCCTGCTCACTGTGATCGTTGCTCTATCACAGTGATTGAAGGACAGGATGTGGTGATTGCAGTGTAGTAGTCTCTTTTGTGATAAGATGGTCACTTGGCTGTAAATCCATTTCTTTAAGTACCTGTTGTTGCCTCTCTCAAGTAAATGAAATAATGTAAAAGTTTGCAGTTGCATCTTATGGTCTAATCACATACAATACATCCATCCAGGATGGATTAGGTATCTATGGCAAGATGCCCATAATCCCTTTACTGTGAGGCAGCAGTGGGAATACATGTGTTTAAATCAGTGTAGGACAGCGGGTGTGTGGGAAATTGGTGTGACCATTGTAAAGGTTTAAACACTACATTATCCCATATCCCCTAACATATCAAGTCTCTGTACTTGACATGAAATTGCTCCAGTCATGCATGCTGGTGTCAATGCGGAGTGGATTTGCGCTCATCTTTTTGTCATTTGTGTAATCTTGGTGATGTAGGAGGCAAATGTACTTCCTTGTGCATCACTTTTTTTTTGCTTCTAATAGCATGATCACAGTTGTCTGTGGTTTGAATCCCAATGGAAGCTGTCTCAGTCTATGTTATTTTGAACATACTATTACCAGTGTATGCAGACAGGAAGGAAGGAAGTAGAGAGTTCCTGTGTTGGTTCTGATCAGATGATCAAACTATCCTCAGAAGCGTCAGACACGAGGAGATGCACAGCCTGTGCGTGTGTCTGTGTGTGTGATGAATGTTTGATTGTGTCAGGGGAGATTTCTGACATATCTGGAGCAGAGACAGACGACATTTTGCTCATTAGAGGAAAAGGAAGGTAAGAGATAGATTAGGAGTGAGAGAGTGAGGGGGAGGACAGATGGATGGATAGATAGACAGATAGTTATGACAAGAATAATTACAAAAATAAGAAAGTATTAAAGTTAGAAACACCAGAGAGAGGGTGGCGAGCCCTGAAGGTAGAGAAAAAGTAAGGAAATGATCATTAAGATCGAGAGTAGAGGTGAGGAAAGAGGGATAATTAAGGAGATACGGATATAAATCCTGGTTATATATGAGAGTGGATGAGAAAAGTGGAAAAGAAAGCAGGAGAGAAAAGTGTAGAAAGACCAGCAGTGACAATTAGGTTCCTGTCAGTCTTTGAATCAAGTGCTAATACAGTCATTCTGTAAGTGGGAATATGTTCAGTCTAATAATAATCACAATAATTCTATGATTACAATGATTGCAATTTAGTGTAATTATGATAATTCTGCAATTATGGAACTGCAGCTTTGAAATGATTTTGGGAAACTGAGTCAGTGGAGAGCAGTCATAAATTCAGAGAGACTCACAAAGTGTTTCCTACACTCCTTCCTTAAAGATGCATGATGTATTTTTGGGGGGAAGCAAATATGAGTCACAAGATGTTCATTTGCAAATGCTCTGAAAAAGTGGTTCATGAATGGAGCTGAGCCAACAGTAAGCCTGCGTCTTTGTATTGAGAGAGGAGGTTCACTGAGGCCACGGCGTGACTTTAGAACTTCAAACACACTCCAGCGGATCCAATTTCCCTGTGTGGACACTTTACATATTCAGCACTAAGACGCTATGAAAGACTTGTTTGATATTTCAGGGGTTCTAATTTGCTTCCCAAAGCGGCTTTACATCTTTACTAAGAAGAAACTCTTATTTGAACGAGACTAGTTGACTGTGAACACGACCTCATCCAGCCAGGCATTCTGCATTATTACTAAAGTGACTATAAATCTTTACTCAGTCAAACAATTTAACTGTGAACAAACACAGCTTTCTTTTGTTGTCCTTCTTTACCATCACAGGTTAACTAAAAAGTTGAAGAACTAAAGCAAGAACACACTCCTCAGTTACCCAGCAAGTCAGTATATTCCTCTTTAAACATGCAGGGCTAAGTCTAAGAACACATATGACAGACATCCAGTCTTATTTAGTTATCCAGCTTTAAATCTTTGCTCCATCATAGAACTTCTTTAAGACAATATTCATCTGCCATGCTTATTCTAGTTGATGAAGGATGCTTTTTATTTGGCAGAGGAAGCTTGAATAAAGAATATGTTCTAACTTAATCAACCAAACATACCAAAGACATTCCCAAATTATCTTAATTAGTATAATAATTTGGGTACATGAAAAACATTTTTCTCAAATATAGTTCTAAAAACTAAATACACATCAAAACATGTTCTTATTAGAACAGATAAACACCTAATTTGTCCTCTTTTCAGCCAAGTAAATCTCAACAACATTTCTCCTGGAATAAATTCTTATTAAAGGGTATTTTGACAAAGAACATGTCTATTCAGTACAGCAGGATGAATTCTTTGGGGACTAAACTAGATGACTGTGTCTCCATTTTAGTCAAAGAAGTGCACATTCTTTTTAAACAACACTTCACTCAGGAAATTCAAATTTTCCAAGAGGCACTTTTGTAAAAATGGGCTGCACTTTCAAGAGCTTCAGTCTCACTGGCATCGGTGGAATGAATGACAATACAGCTGATCTGACTGCTGTGCTGTAGATGACTCATTCTAATTTAACCTTGCACTTTTTCCAGAAACTCTCTCTCTCTCTCTCTCTCTCTCTCTCTCTCTATATATATATATATATATATATATATATATATATATATATATATATATATATAATTTAGAATCCACTCCCATTTTAAAACAAAGTGACATAGGCCATATTTTTATTTAATTAAAGTTGTTAACAAAGAACATATTGGTATCTAATAAAGCAAC